>NC_139540.1:43372519-43387519 GCF_965153285.1 Podarcis tiliguerta
CAGCAACTCTGGTGTGTTCTCCCCTTCCATCCACCCCACGCTCTTCCTCCCTCTAATTCCAATGGGGTAGATCACTGCCAGTTTTTTTATACTGAGAGTAGATTGCAATCTCTTGGGAGTTGGACGTGCCTGCTTTTCTTCTTCGAGCTCCTTCCAGCTAGTTGCCTGTGCCCCAGTCACTCATGCTCTAGGCAATTCAAGGCTGGATTATTGTAATGCTATTTACATAATATGGGACGCGGGTGGCGCTGTGGGATAACTACAGAGCCTAGGACTTGCCGATCAGAAGGTTGGCAGTTCGAATCCCTGCAACAGGGTGAGCTCCCGTTGCTCGGTCCCTGCTCCTGCCGACCTAGCAGTTTGAAAGCACATCAAAGTGCAAGTAGATAAATAGGTACCGTCTCCGGTGGGAAGGTAAACGGCATTTCCGTGCGCTGCTCTGGTTCGCCAGAAGTGGCTTAGTCATGCTGGCCACATGACCCGGAAGCTGTACACCGGCTCCCTCGGCCAATGAAGCGAGGTGAGCACCGCAACCCCAGAGTCGGTCACGAGGTCAGGGGTCCCTTTACCTTTATTTACATGATGCTTCCCAGAAAAGTCTGGAAACGCCCACTGGCTAAGAATCCTGGAGCGAAACCGTTGCCTGGGGTCAGCAGGATGGCCCATATCTGACTGATTTTGCACCACCTGCCTCAGCTTCTAATTTATTTCTTGGCTGTATTCAAGGTGTTGCACAGTGGACATTGAAGTATTAAATGGCCTGGCACCAGAGCATCTCAGGAATCACTTCCACCCTTAGGAACTTGACATAACTCTTCACTCATTCTCTGAGGCCCGTCACATTGTCCTTCCACTAGTTGAGCAGCAGCTGGTGGACAAGAGAGAGAACCTTTTCAGTTCTGGCTCCTAAATTACAGAACAGCCTTCCAGGACAAGTGTATCTGATCCTTTCTTTAAAGTGGGCTTCTAATTTGGCAGGATTTTTATTTATTTTTAATAAAGCTGCACAAGTTTAAAATTCTTATCTGCTTTTCATGCTGTGTTGTATCATTGCTATTTTATTTGCCACTGTTTGTTTTCTTTCATTATTCTTTGTGTTTTCCCTTATATTGATTAATTGATATATTACTATTGGTTAATATATATTTTATGTATGCAGCTTTGAACTTACCTTTGGCATAGACCACTTGTTTAAAACCATGTTTAAACTTTATAGCAATGGAGACTGTACTCAGTTTCTACAGTTGGTTATCTAAATGGGCCTCTCTTGTATATTTGTTTTTACAAAATTATTGTTTAGAACCAAATATTTGCATTTTCTTATCAGAATTTGAAGTTCCACGGGTTTAATATGTAAACTTGAGCTTGAACTCTTGTGCATAGAAAAGTAGGGTATAATTATGAATGTAAATAAATAAATATTCTGTGTTGGGTTAAGAATCATGATCATAGTGGGCAGGTTTTTGGACACAATCCAGTAAAATATAAGCATTATTGCATTTCATTGATTTCAGTTTTAGAGAAGGGCTGTAGCTCAATGGCAGAACACTTGCTTCTCATACAGAAGGTCTCAGAAAGTAGAACTAGGAAATATTCCTCCCTGAAAACCTAGAAAGACAGTACTAAGCTAGATGGACAAATAGTCTGATTCAGTAAAATGTGGTTTCCCATGTTCCTGTGTGTCTGAAATTTCAGCACATGTATACAGTGGTACCTCGGGTTAAGTACTTAATTCGTTCTGGAGGTCCGTTCTTAACCTGAAACTGTTATTAACCTGAAGCACCACTTTAGTTAATGGGGCCTCCTGCTGCTGCCGCACCACCAGAGCCCGATTTCTGTTCTCATCCTGAAGCAAAGTTCTTAACCTGAGGCACTATTTCTGGGTTAGCAGAGTCTGTAACCTGAAGCGTATGTAACCCGAGGTACCACTGTATATGTAAATCTCTCCCTTTAAAATCAGTGTGGTAAGAGAAAGCCTATGTATGTCTACTCAGAAGTAATTTACACTGAGTGCAAAGGGATTTACTTCCAGAAGAGTGTGTATAGGACTGCAGCCTCTTGGATTGTGCCCACAGGTCTTGATAAGGTCAATGGTAACCTCAAGATGTGACACCTCTGCATTCTCTCTACAAAAACGCTTTAAGTGATGGAGACTGTTTCATTGTCTTGCAAAGTTGAGAACCTTGGGGGTTAAAACCAATGATGGTAATTAAGGTGATTTAAAAGAAAAAGACCAGCAGAGGAAGAAAATGAATCAAAAGATTTTTCCATCATTCCCTTGAATGACTGGGCAGATGTAGATATAAAGGAATAATAGGCGTTGACAGAAAAGAAACACAGGCAGCTATATAAATTGTCAAAACCTCACCATTAGAGGATGCATAGGTTTTTTTGTGATGTAAACTTTTGTGTCCTTCAGTCTTTAGTTACTGTTTATATTCATTTACTGTTGTACATGCACCCAAAGGTCACTGGGAGCATTTTTAAGAATGCCGATTACAATAGCAGTAATAAGCTTAAGAAAATACATGGAAATATTTTACCAGTTGTCCCAAGTTTATGGTGCTTTTTTATAACCAGAGACATAAAAAGTGAGTGAAAATTATTTGGCAAATGAAAGGGGGGGGGGTATGAATATCAAGGGTACCATTGCAGAACTTTGCTTTCTCCCAGCAAGATATAAACCTTTCAAATCCTGGAAAGAACTTTATAAACGTGCCAGCTTATCTATGCCACAAAAATTCATAATAGCTGCTGGACTTAGTTGGTGGGGTGGTGTTGCTCACAGACCTAATTTAGACAGCAGAACATATTTACTTATTTTACTTATTTATTTATTAAAAACATTTGTATCCTGCCCAAAAACACTCTTAGCAAAAGAAAAGGCAGGCATATCAAAATTAGGCCTAGGAAACTTCTGCAAGTCAGAGTAACACAGCTTGGTGGATATCCTCAAAGGGGAAAAAGGAAAGGAAAAGACGGAAAGAAGTTCTCAGCCAGATGTGTTCAGGAATTCAAACTGAATTTGGATAGCCACAATCTTCTTGGCTAATCTTTAATGTAAGTCAGAGTTGGCTTTGCCACAGTGGTCATCTTCCTATGTCATCTCCATATGTCCACTGAATATATGGAAGCGATTGGGATTCTGTCTATCGGCTCTGCAGCCAAACTCTGCACAATACAGGTTATCATGTGAAAGGGGCTTCTGCATGCATACAGCTGTAGATGGGCAAGATCGCCACACAATCCAGATTATCCAGGGTTCCCAGTCATTTAGAAAGTATATGTCTGTTTAGCCTGTTTGCCATTCCCTGGTACTGGCCAAAGGACAGAATTCCAGTGAAACAAGCTGTGAACCAAGAAGCCTCTTTATGCTAACAGGCCAAAGCAGGCAAGATGTTGTTGACATCTGTCTTACGAGACAATTGGGTGCACCTTGGGAGATGAAGTCAAGCCACTGCGTTAACAGCACCAAAGGGACCTCTCTGGGGCCCAACCCTGGGCAGTGTGTATGGATGTCCTGTGCTGCTCAGACAACAAGACTCCTCCCTTAGCCTCGCTGATGTGGTCCAAAGGAAATCAGAACAGCAGCTTGGCTGCAAGAGTGGCTGGAAGGAGATGTACAAGGCACCATCCAACTGTCTTAGAGACTCCACTCTGGATTTGTGTAGGGTTTGCTCCTTAGCCTTTTCTTCTCCTGAAGATATCCCACAAGGCAGTGGAGGTTTAGGATCAGAGTTTTCCTTATCCTAATTGGGCTACATTCACAGATTGACAAGCGCCATCTGTGCTATTGACAGTTGGACCCACTGTTGGTCTCATTCGCTCAATCCACTGGAAGTGCCTCACTCACCGAGGGTCTACCCTCACCTGGTTTAGCTGCCTAGTCAAGGCTGCTGACAGCTTCTAGAAGCCACAGGTAAGAGTTGAGTGCAGGGTGGGACCAAAGGTGGACAAACTACCCCAGAAGGAGCACAACGTGTCCCCCAGCAGTGATACTAAAGGGACCCTGTCCATTAGGTCCAGTCGTGGCTGACTCTGGCGTTGAGGCGCTCATCTCGCTTTATTGGCCGAGGGAGCCGGCGTATAGCTTCCAGGTCATGTGACCAGCATGACTAAGCCGCTTCAGGCGAACCAGAGCAGCGCACGGAAACGCTGTTTACCTTCCCACTGTAGCGGTACCTATTTATCTACTTGCACTTTGACGTGCTTTCAAACTGCTAGGTTGGAAGGAGCAGGGACCGAGCAACGGGAGCTCACTCAGTCACGGAGATTCAAACCGATTCTGATTGGCAAGCCCTCGGCTCTGTGGTTTAACCCACAGTGCCACCCGCGTCCCAGCAGTGATACTACACCTCCGCTAAAACCCCATACAATATGATACTCCTTAATTCCCATTAAATCTTGTATACTGGCCTGAGCACTATTGGCAGTTGCACAGAATAACAGTTCATAGACAGCACAAAAAATACAGGCAGGTCTAGGGGTGTTCACACTTAGGAAAGTCAGCAATAGCATCACATGATACTGAGTCATATTTTCTACATTCCATCTTGACCTCTTCATGAGAGCTGTGTATGTATGTGTGGGTATATATATTATGAACTTAATTCATTCTGGAGGTCTGTTCTTAACCTGAAACCATTCTTAACCTGAAGCGTGCTTTCACTAGTGGGGCCTCCCACTACCACTGCGCCACTGGCACACGATTTCCATTCTCATCCTGGGGCAAAGTTTTCAACCCGAGGTATTACTTCCGGGTTAGCGGAGTTTGTAACCCAAAGGGTTTGTAACCCGAGGCACCACTGTATACAGGCATGTCACCTATTCAAAATAAACAAGGATTGCTGTAATTTAAAGCATTTTTACTTCATGTGAAAATTAGGTCTTCATATCATAATTAGCCCTGTTTTAAATAACACAATGGAATAGCTTAAGTAGAAGAAAATGTTTATGATACATCTGAGAAACCACAACCATGTCTTCTACATCATATCCTATAAAATTTTGTGTTTTGTTTGAGTAAGAGCTTTCCTCTTTGTGATGGAGGAACAAAAGCTTTGTGCTTTCATTCAGGCAAGTTTGGAAACAGTGCATGGAGTGTCTGTTCACTAGTTTTAAGCAAAGTTATAGGAAATGCGCATTTTTGCAATATGGGGATAGCTGTCAGTAGCTCCAGCTCTGTGACATTGAAAAGCCTCCTGACAGTAATTATCAGCAGATTTTGATTTATTTAGCCTAATTGTGAGTTTTGTGTGTTTTAATTTTCTGCTTCAGAAATGCAAGTTGGCTCAAAAATAAGTGAGGCATAAAATTCCTTTATGTGCTGTCCAAAAATGAGAAAATATTCACTTGCGTACACAATTTGAGTTCTATCGCTGGCTAGTCCAATGAGTTGGAGATTCTCTTTTGATGGTTAGCCACCCAGTATGTGAACACAGGTAAGAATGCATTTACATCTGAAAAACATACCTTCCGAAGAAATCCAGTCTTCATCAAATTTTGTGAGCAGTAATTTCGACTTTTCTTGTCTCTTGGCTACTTCAGTTTGTCTCTGGGGCTCGTGCAGTTCTCCGTTAAAGAAAAAGTTCTAGTTTGTACTTGGGTTGAATGTGCAGAACTAGAAATATAATTGAACCCAGGAATTGTTAGGCTGTGTACACCTTACCATTTGCTCTGACTCGACTGCACGCCCACTCCACTGAATCCATGTACACATTATGCTACCCATGATGCAAGGTTCCTTTGGTTCCTTGAGAAATACAGCTCTTTGGTGAGTTTTCCTTCAAGCCAGCTTCAGACCAAAAACAAACTTAAGCCACATTCACTGTGCAGTTAAGCCGAGGTGTGTATACAGTGGACGCTCAGGTTGCGAACGTGATCCATGCGGGATTCACGTTCGCAACCCGCAGCATTCACAACCTGCAGCGTTCGCAACCCGCAGCTGCATGTCTGTGCATGCGTGGGTTGCGATTCGGCACTTCTGCGCATGCGCAAAGCATGATTTAGCGCTTCTGCGCATGCATGGCCGCTGAAACCCGGAAGTAACCCGTTCCGGTACTTCCGGGTTTCGGTGGTCCGTAACCTGAAAAAACGCAGCCTGAAGCATCTGTAACCCGAGGTATGACTGTATTTGAGACAGCTATTGTGCATAGGTGGATGATAGTGCATGCACAGGTGAGAAGGCTAGGTACACATTACCAGCTTAAAATGCAGCAAGAGTGTTCCCCCTCCTCCACTGCATTTCAGGTCATACTTGCATACTGTTGTACACACCAGAGAGAAGCCAGAGGGGCCTTCACTCAAACTGTATTACCTGTTTGGTTTCCCTGCTTTTGCAACCTCCCACCCCGCCCACATTATGTCTCTGAATACCAGCTGCTGGGAATTTCAGGTGGGTAGAGAGCTGTTGTGCTCATGTCCAGCTTATAGGCTTCTCACAAATCCAGTGAGTTTGCTTCACAATGTACATAAGAAAATCAAACCCTGGTTCAGCCACAGGACCATAGCCTACACTTCCAACAACCATCTTCATAATGCTCCTGCCTCATATGTAGTCGCAGTCTTTTGTGAACTAGAAATATCTCTATGGCTTCACTGAATCGATGATTCCTTGAGCAAAGCTACGCTGGGGATCTTGGTTGGAAGGCTTGTGCCCAGTTTCTTCAGAACTCATAACTTGGAGTGGAAGACCTTTGATTTAAACATGATTAGTTAGGCTGCAGTGCGGACGTAACTGAGAAAGCCCCATTGAATTTAGTAGGATATCAGTCTAAATGTTAGGATTGCGTTGTAAGTTGCTCAGTCAGTCCCACTGGTCTGTTAATGTTACATTGTGGGTATCTTTAAACCCATGTTCTTGGAAGGAAGGGGCAGTGTACATGCAATAGCCACAACACAGAGGCCAGTTAAAATGTGCACATTCTGGTAGTTGCCTCCAGGCAGCAGGAGTGGGGCACCACCTCACTCCCCGCCTATCATCAAGGCCCCCTAGATAAGGTTTGTGCTGGATTGCCCTTGAATGATTTGTCACATGGAGGGCAGCTACCATGAGCAGTTTGTTCCGTGAGCAGTGGCTCTTAAGTCCAGGTCATTTCAGTGCAAAAGCTCTGCTTGGGATCTCAGCTTTGTCAATTGTATAGAACACCTTGTCAAAGCATATCTGTGTGGCACCCACCCCCCCAAAAAGGATAAACCCAAATTATTTATTTATTTGTGTTAAAGGAATTAGGATTGTGCCAGATGCACATTTATTGTCCTTTGGAGGAAGGCAGATGTTAAAATAAAGACTATTTTAATTATATTGCAGTCATCAGAATACAGCCCTGATAAATGGCAGTTTTGCAGGGTAACTAAATAAACATGCTTCTTTAAAGAGGGATTGAAAAATCAAGCCTGCCTGAAGGCGAATCTGTGAACACAATTATGCCTGCCATATTGTTGCCAGGTCAGTGGGAGGTGTTAGATGCACCCATCTTTCTTGGAGCAGGAGGATTTCCTGCTGGTTTTTTCAGTAGTGACCTAGAAGGAGGTTAATGATTCCAAAGAATGACTTTTCCCTTAGGGAAAATTTAATCTTCTGACCTTTTTTCTCTCTATCTGTCCATTCCTTTCAAGTCACAATACCGCCCCCCTTCATTTAGCTTACATCAAGCTGTTTTATATTCTTCAAAAACATGGATCAAGTGATTGCTTTTGCTTTCATTTAACCCTTGAACTGGATGCATTTCTAAACTTACTCCTTGCCCATACAGAATCACTTATGAGCCTGGCTTTCAGATCTCTTACTTAGTTTAATAATGTGAATGTCAACCTTCAAAATCTCTCTTGACAACTGATGATTTTTACCAAAATGCAAGCATTTCACGTAGTTTTATAGAGATTGGGGGGCAAAGCAGGGAGCGTCAGGATTTTAAATTTTATATATATATATATATATATATATATATATATATATATATATATATTCGCTAATTCTGTTGCAAAGATTGCTAAATACAATAATATTCAAAACCATTAAAAATGCTAAAAAAAATTTAGTTGTACATTTGAGATCCTGAAAAATTACCCAGTTGAACCCATTGCTGTTTCAACTTTGTAGACGTAAGCAGATCAAATTTTCTGTCAGAACAGAGTAAAACAAAATAGCAGGCACTTATTTTCCCCAGGAGTTAGATCCTTTGTTGCAAAGAATTCTTGGGGGTAAGTGGAAACAGAAATTGTCTCGTGCTCCAAACTGTCAACTTCCTTTGGCATTTCAGCATATCTTCTGCTCCTCGCAGCTGCAGCTCACGCTACCCTGCATAAGCACCAAAACTATAGGAACTTGAATGCTTCTCCGTGTTCATAGTAATTAAGGCAGGCCTGCAAAAATTGGACACACTAATGAAATGCCATAGCGGAAACCTAGAGAAGTAGAAACGAAACTGAGCCATGCTGGCGGCAAAGCCATGCCCTATCGTGTTTTGTATCTTTGCTTCAGATTGTGTCTAATGCCTATGGAGACACTGTAGGGCCAGTTTTCAACTAACCTACCTCACAGGGCCATTGAAGGATAATATGGAGAGGGAGAGAGCCATGTATTCCAGCTTGAGCTTCCTAGAGGAGAGGTGTGATATAAAGGCAATAGATGTACGAATGACTGGCACAGATGCCACATAGCTGCAATACTCTGCCACCAGGGTAACTTCTCTTCAGCCTCAGTTGGTAACCAGCTCATGCCTCTGAAGTACAATAATATATTGCACCTATTTTATTTTTTTGTTCTCTGTATGCTGGCTAGTTGTTGCAGATGTTTAAAGCAGGGGTGGTGAATCTCTGGCCCTCCATATCACCCTTGAATATTCGCTATGTTGGCAGGGTCTGATGGAAGTTTATGTCCAGAAACATCTGGAAGGTTCCTCATCCCTGCCATAAAGTTTTCTGAAAGCTCAGGCAGAGCTGGCTAGTGATGACTCCCATTCCCCTGAAACTCTCAAAGAACAGCTGAAGGGTAATTGCTCGTGATGCTCTCAGAACAAGAAATCCTCAGAGTTTTTATTTTGTTCTCTCAGAGGAGATCAGTTTGTATTTTCACCGAGGGAATGCAGGCACAGGTTAAGGGTTTCAACTGCTTCAAATGGATGTTCTGTTCCATTTGTCTTTTTCCGACTTGGAAACTTATATTCACTTGCATTTTACCCCTGGGGTTGTAAATCTTTTTCCCCCCAGCTGCAGAAGCCGTCTTGGATCATAGGAGAAAATGAGGATTTCAACAAATACTTGTTGCTTCAGAATAAAGCCTTGGTTCATTGTCTCTCAATGGCTACGTCACCCCAATGGGCACTATTTTTTGTGTTTTTTGTAGCATTTTTATCCTGCTTGTCAACTAAAAAAGTTGATGGCCAGGAATATCCCCTTGGTTGATTACAAGTAGGCAAGTGGGTGGGATTTGACTGAGGTTGGTGGGACAGCAACCCATTCACTTTAATGGATAAGCCTCCACTGCATTCTCTGGGTAGCCATTTGGAGGCCTAGGCTAAATGGCCTAAGCTAAAAGACCCTGGAATTTTGGCCTTGAGCCCAAGCCTGGCTGTACCACGAGCCACCAGAGCTGTTTCCTTGCCACCCCCACAAGACACAGAGAGATATAAATATCTGAAAATAGCCTTAGGTTGCATATGCACCAAAAATGTAAAGCACATGACTTCCCCCAAAGAGTCCTGGGAACGGTAGTTTGTTGTGTGCTGATAATTGTAGCTCTGAGGTAAATGTGCTTTAAATATATATTCAGCCTGAGAACTTTGGTTTGAACCCGTTTCTTATGAGGTCTGGCCAGGTTAACATTTGCAATTTTGGGGAATGTAACTTTGGAGGATAACAACTCTTACCACTGTATCTGTGACATCATCCATTAATTTATTTCTATCCTGCCTTTCTATAAAAATAATCAACAAAATGAAACCAAGGCAAAAAGTTAAATGCAATACTTTTGAAAGCAGCATAAACAACGGTCATCAAAGCATTATAAGAAGCAGGCTCTGGGAACAGCACTGGGATAAGATTGCAGATATTGCCTGCCTCTTTAGGGAAGCTGCTTCTCATTTGGGTCATTACAACCCCAAAAGCCCTTTTTCTCTAGTGCCCACCTTCCATATTTCCAGTGCGCACTCCTTTGGAAGGAGGCAATTTTTGATATATTTTGGTTCCTGGTTACTTAGGGCTTTAAAAGCTACAAGCCATCATCTTGAATTGAGCTCAGAAACAATTTGACAACCAGTGAAGCCGGTAAATGGTCAGCGTAATGTGATCCAATCTGCCAGCACTAGTCTGAAGCCCGGCACACGCAATCAGAATCAATGGAGGTTTGCGGACCATTCTCAAGCAAGCACACAAACAGCATTCCTGAAGATGACTAGGGTGTGAATAACTGAAGCCAGGTCTCCTTCCATGACCAAGAGGTCCCTTCCTAATTTCAATGGTTCCTGGATTTTGAGACAAGATTTACATACCTTGGTGTCCATGACAAACTGAGGTCTAACCATTGTTTCCCCATTCTTATTCATCTTTTTTGTCTGCTTTAGGATAACATCTTTATCTTGTCCAGCCTGCAGGACTGCTACTTTAACTTTCATATATTTTTGCTGAATGACAGCTGTCCCCTCTTCTCCAACAGTTCAAGTAAAAAGGGTCTTTTATTTTATTTTGGCAGTTTCTGCAGCTGGAGTTAGGGATGCTTGGGGAATATTATATCTGTTGAATTCCAGTGTGAGTTAAACTGATAGGATCCTTCTAGAGTAATGTGTGGATTGGAACATTATGTATCCTTCAGATTTTGCTCGTCTGCAAAATCTTCAACATACCGTAGTTCTCATAGAGAAAGAGTGTTTCAAAATGTGCATTTTACAATAAACAAATGTTATAAATGCTTACATCAAGATAAGATACATATTTCAATGCATATCTTGTGCATTTTAAACAAAAAATCATGTAAAATGAGATGGAATGAAATGAAACAAACTTATGAGTGAACACATGCAAAATTAACATGGACTCAAAACAGACTGTGATCTGTCCATTCCTAGTCAGTTTGTTTTGCCAAAGAATATAATACACAGCATCTTAATTCCCTTGTTCTTTCCTTGTGAATAATTTCACAAATGAAATTGTTTCCAGTATTCCAATCACCTAACCGACTTTCTGCAACAATGCAACTTATTTTAAAGAGCAACGATCTGTCTACAATGCAACGCTTTTGCCAAATAAATGATGCCTAAGCTGTTGAATAAATAGAACTAGTTAATAACTCTATCCACAGTATACAAAACACTGCTCCAAAGCCCCACAAACCATGGCTAACTTAACTCAACACCCCCCCCAATACAAACAAATCCCACTGCATTATCTTAAAATTAATGGGATCTGTTTGTCATTGAGGCAGACATGATGCCACAAGCACATCTGGGCGATTCCTCCAACATCAGTCCTTGACACACTGTAAAATCATAGCAGGATTACATACATATGTCTATGTGGGCAGCCACTTAGGAGTCTCTTGCCACATTTTATTGGTCAGGATGGCAGAATGATGTGCGCTCAACGGAGTAAAAAGGTGGTTCCTACTAGAGGGGCTTCTATAGCAGAAATCATGTTTCCTCTGTAGCAGGTAACAGCTGATATACTGTATACTGGGACTTTTGCCATGCAGCAAACATCAACGCTGGTATATTACAGTGATTGCAGACTACTTTACTAATTGGACAGAAGCTTTTGCTGTGCCTAACCAAAAAGCATTTATTCTGGCTTGCTGTTAGTGAAATAAATTGTTTGCCAATTTGGATCACCTTGTACCGTACATACTGATCAAGTTGATACTTTTGAATGACTACAGTTCAGCAATCTCTGTGAGCTGCTGTAAATAAATAAAATATGGACTACATACCGTGTTATCTCCAGTCAGGTGGTCTTGCTGAACAATGCTGGGAGCACAGTGAGAGTCAACCTTTAGGAGAAGGGATGGCTCTATCTTCCTTACCCTTTGCTTTTTAAAGAAACTCCCTCATACTGTTTCTGCTTTCTGTATGATCATGGCAGATCTAAGTCCTATCGAGATCAAATGGACCTTCTTCCAAGCATATTTTCTGAGTTGTCTAGAGTTGTATCCAACTATGTTTTATTCAGAGTAGATAAATTGAAAATAACAGGCCAAATTAGCAAGGACCATTTATTTCAATGGGTTTACTCTGTTGGAATAGCAATGGATACACCCCTTATTTTCTTCCTTCCCTAACATTCTTTGATACCCAAACATCAGCAGTGTTTATTTCCCAGTATCATAATTAACATCTTTTTAAAAGATTGGGTACAACCTTGGCCAATCTCCCATTTTGCTGGTGGAGTAGCTGCTTTTAATGATAAATTACATATTTCTGTTAGCAGTTCAGTTACATTGGTTGTTGGTTCCTTTCAAACTCTCCAGTGAATACCATCTAGTCCTGCTTGATTGACTTGAATTTAATTTCTTTAGCTTCTTATTTTATAGATATATTTTTGTTTTTGAAAGTGTCTGGCTTTCCATGCCTAGACAGAAAAAAACTTGAGCATATAGCTTCTTCCGTGAAGAGTATGATTAAAATTGTTTAAAACTCTCTAAAAAAAATTCTGAGTTAGTGAACTCAGAAAAAACCAGGCTAAAGAATGCAAAAACCCAAATCTTTGTGTCCTGTTTTTAAATGTTTACAACAATTTCATTTTTTTAAACTGATAAAAGTGGCTGTGAAATCTATATTTTTTCAGGTGGCTTGAAGTGGTATTAGTTTGACATTCATGGGTGCTTTCTATTAAATGGTGCTAATGCTGTTTCTCATATGACTAGCAAAGAGAGTTCAACAGAGACATCACATAAGCAGAATTTTTATGTTTGAAATTATGTGCTATGTGCATGGTGAGAAAAACAGCCACCTTCACACATTTTCATGGATTCAAAAAAGAGAGGGAAGAGAGAATTCCAAAGACAATCTCCAGAGTGAGAGTAGTTGGAGGAGGAACAAACAAATAAAAGCATGAAAATGAAGCAGGATAGCCTATTTCCCCAGTCTATAAATATATATATTCACCAGCTCCACCTTCTTCAAGCCCTGTCTTGATTTACTGTGCTTTTTTGCTTTATTTAGACTGCCTGCTTCCCTGTAAAGTTTCAGACAAGGCAATAACACAGTTTAAATCATGAAACTTGGGCATTTTAACAAATTCTTGTTCAAATCAAATGTAACTATTAGTTTGAAACAGCCTCAGGAGCTACCCCAGCAAGCCTTGACCTTTCAACCTACAACCAGACCAGCCAAGTTTATAGTGTCTTGAGGTCAGGTCTCCTATTTCACATGACTTCAGGGGTTTTAAAACCACACTGTGTTGAAGAAAATCTCAGCGAATTTTGTGATAAGTAAACTTTGCACTCCTGCCGTCCATAGAGACATAGCAACATGATTCTAATGAATTGTGGTGGCACAATATACGCAGGCAAAATTCATAAAAGATAGGAGAGGAGATTAAAAGGAGAAAAATAGCCTGAGATGTACTAACCTGTAGTGAGAGCAGTGGGTTACTTACTTCTCCCCCCAAGTGGTTTGGACATCAGGACTGCAACGTTCTCACAATGATTTGAAACCTCTCAAAGGGATTTATGCTGTGCAGCTGACATTTTAAATTGAAGATTTACTTGGGCTAGTATTGAATATTTCTTAGTTCTTTTGATGTCATATATTATGAACGGTATTTTTTTTTAACCTCTATTTAATCTGTCTGAAACCATAATTTGTAGTGCCAAAAATATACATATCTGAATACTTTAAAACATTGCTAAGGAGGATGCCATCTCTGGGCTTGAGGTGCGTTCACAGGGCTTTTTCTTTAGCTAGTCACCTAGTTTTATCAGATAATAGAGCTAGAAAAGAAAAGAAGTGAATGAAATATGACAGAATGTATAAATCATGCATCAATAACACATGATAGTTATTATTTCAGGAGCTTTTACTTCTTATATATTTGTAGGATTGGAGGGGTTTTTTTTGGGGGGGGGGAGATTATCCAGGTCATGTGCAGATATTGCCTGAAGCTTATGAAAAGCTTTGTGTTTTGCTCCTCTTCTCTAGTTTTGTTGTGCATTTAAAGAAACAGATTAAAATTTGATGAATGCCTGGATTCCTGAAGTGAGATTTATTCCTGCAGGGGGGCAGGAAGGAGCATTTTGAGAACTGGGGAGATAGTCACTTAACATATTTGTCTCCTGTTAACTGCGTTTCCTAGCCAAGCCTTCCACAACCCAGAGCTCTAAAACTGGTACGAAACGGTGCAGATTAGTATAGTTATACATATTCACTTTGCATGTAACTGTAGTACATGTCTTCAAGCTTTTAATGAGGCTTCAGCGGAGGAAATTAGGCCATGTGTAAGAATCTAGGATATCTTTCCTTTTACATATATGAAAGTCAAACTGTGTGACTGATAAGAGTGTTAAAGAGTTATTCATTAGCATCTGGGACCATGGGACAGCTAGGCTGCTACTCTATAGGTAGTCCCTACATTTATAGGACAATCCACCATGGAAACTGATCCCAGCCTGGTTTTCTGTTCCTGAAGAGTGTATCTGAGGGCACTTCCAGTTGTTGTTTTGGGGTGGGCTTCAGTCACCTCCCATCAAATTAAAGCTGCACAGTTAAAAGCTGATTTGGAGCTCTTGTGAAACAAACCCACTTACCCAAAAATTAGGATTCTTTTGCGATAATGAAAGTGATGGAGAAAATGTGGGACAAAGCATGAATGCTCATTAAGCAGCCTATGTCTACTCTCTTCACAAACAAATCAGGCTGAATGCTCATTAAACAGGTTGTCTGGAAACAACCTGAGTTTCTTACCTGGGTCAAGTATCAGAGGCACCTTAATTAACTGTCAAGAAATATTGATGTTCTAGACAAGATTGTGTATCATTTCCTTTCCATTTACCAAGCTTTTCCTAGGTCTTGG
>NC_139540.1:43392519-43447519 GCF_965153285.1 Podarcis tiliguerta
TTGCCCTTCCACAGCCCCCCCCCCACTAAATCTCTTCCACCCCAGCAACTGTAGGTGGAAATCCAACAGAGCTCCTTGTAGTTTTTTGTGTCCCCTTTTGCTGTGAATAGAAAGGCTACTACTCGATCTCTCTGCTACTGGAGGTAATAAAATACAAAAGGTTGACAAAAGAGCTAGAGTTTCTCTCCTGTCCTAGGCTGAAAGATGTGAGGACACTGGTGATGGCTTAAGTGTCATATTAGGGCATGTGTGTGTGTGTGTGAAGACAGTATCTGAAGTTTTGGAAAGTTGGCCTGTAAACACGGCTGGAATGAGTTTGGGATGTGACTGAATTAATAGGTGACTTACATCAAAGTACTAGGCCTAATTCTGTATGGTAAACCAGGTTTTGCTAGGTTGAAGTCAGCGAAACACATTGGTTGTGAGGGGGCAGTAAGGTCAGCCTGTTTACATATACAGGCCAGGACAATAGTGATTTGTTTGGCTGGTGTAAAAACTCATTTCAAAAGTTTACCTCTCAGAGACCTGATCCAAAGCTTCAAGCAGCATGCATCCTCCTATTCACTCCAATTCTCCACATCTCCCTAGCAGTGTATGTTAAACTTGCTTCCCCACATTTGATTTTGACCCATATATAATTTTTGGTTGACTGAAGTTTATACAGTTCATTGATGCTTTAGTCTGACAGCTTGTAAGGAATGAATTCGATGTTCTTCAGCTACCTTTTAAAATGACTTCACAATGAGAGTTCTGTTGATTGTGCATATGTTTATTTCCTGATAGCTTCCCTAAAGAGGATTAATTTACATGCAAGCAAGTTTTTATGGCCAATAAATAAAGTCATCAATTGGTTAAATTTATGGGGAGATGTAGAAAAGAAATTGAGTTGAAAAAAGCCCCTCATTATTATACTTGTGAATCTTTGAGAACTGGCTGAGCATGCAAAGTTAACCGATAAATGATGCACAGTTGTACTTAACGCCAAAATAGTGTGTGTGTGTGTATATATATATATAACTTTTTAAAAAATCTCCTTGTGGAAACAAAACACTTATTTTCCAAAAGGTTTTTTGGTAAAGAAAATTATTAATTAAAATAAAGATGTAGCTTCAGTTTTCTGTGTGCTCATATAAAATATAGTCTTTGGTCTGTATCAACAGCCTATGAGCAGAGAGAAGTATCCCAATGTCATTGACAGTAAGTATTGACCGAAACAAGCAGTGGCTTATTTAAATGCATAGGTTACACATTCCTATACATTATTCTACTCATTATCCCCTTTAATCATAATGCATGCTAATGTCATCTGAAGTGTCATGGTTGATGCAATATTTAGATTGTTGCTACATAAATTAATATTCTTTTCCATTCAGCTGAATATTTTTTCTTTGTTATTGTCCATTTTTGAGCTGGCTGGCCTTATTCAAAGGAAAATATGACTTTGGAGTACTGAGGCAGTTGAGAGCTTAAGTATTTTGCTTTCAGCACTTAAAAAAAAACAAATCACATGCATCTTTGTTTTCAATTAGGAAGGTGCAGATTTGAGCTGAATCATAAATATTTGGTACAGTTTAATAAGGTTAGTGTGGTGCTAATTTAGAGCCCAATCTGCTAGCCATGTCTACTCAGGAGTAAGTTATATTTCTTTTAATGGGACTTCCAATTAATTCTGCTTATGTTCCTAGCCTTACATCACAAGGTTAACGAAGTCTGCTCAGAAGTAAGTTAATTCAGTGGGGTTTATACCAGGAAAGTTGGATTAGTATTTCTGCCTAAGATAGTTTTCTTACTGTAAAATGAAAATGGCCAAATCATTTAGAAATAAACAAGAACTATAGCTAAAAATCCAGTTACAAACTTTTCAGAGGCAAACCAGTCATGTGAGATACATTGTGAAAAGCTACCATAATCAATGAGTGTTGACTGTGAATCAACAAAAACTATTAAGTAAACATTAATAGTGCCAAAAAAGTGTTAGGATAGGGGTGGTAATCTGTAGTCTACAAATTAAATTTGGATCAGTGTGTGGCTTAAGTAAAATTATCATGAAATAAAGGTCCTGAGGCTCCAGTCTATTTGTTTAATGGAAGGGGGGAAAGAGGCTTTTTTGTACTATTGACACTTCTGTTAGCCTGATTTGAAACTTGCATTCCAGGGTAGTAGTGACATTAGGCAGGTATATTATCAAAATGGCAATTTGGTTTGGAATATTACTAATACTAAGTAAATTACAGTCAAGCTATGGATTTTATAAACTTCATGTTCTTGCTCTTTGTGAAATGTATTTATTTAAAATAAACCTGTTCTTCATCACGATTATTGGCTGGGGAGAATGGCGAGTGGGATGGGATATGGTGGCTGTTGAACTTGTGTTTAATTATTTTAATAGCACCATTTAGCAGAATTCTATACAAGCGTAATGTGTTGTGTGTTGCTTGTTGTGAAAATCTCTGAGAAGTATAACTGTACACCGTGGCTACCATTTCCCAATGAAAAACTTACAAGTTATGCAAATGAATTGTGAAAGAATGTATTCAAGTGTATCTAGATGTTGGGATGAGAGCATTATTTATTCACTAATGCTTTAAAGCATTATATATATTTTTTGGAATTTAACAGCCAGAACCTACAGGTTGCTTTTGACATGAGATTTGACAACCTTGACCTGTGCTTTTTCTCCATTCCCTCCCCCTTCCCCACCCTCCTAGTCATATATCCCATTTCTTCAGGGAGCTCTTCACTATACAGTTCTTACCTGAAGAAAACCTAGCATTAAATATTGTTGTCCAAGTGCCGTATCCTTCCTGCCACTTTCATACTTGGTAACCAAAGGTCAAGATAGGCCTTTCTGCATGTGTGAAATTCTTCCTAGGATTTCCTAAGCAATGGAGGCAAGGAAGAAAGAATACTTCCAAGTGCTTAATGCCACCATTGGAAAGGATTAGCTTTCCTATAATTCAGTGGCCCGTGTTACCAACCCATTTGTCTTGTTTGCTTTTTTCTTGTGTCTTTTAAAATTATACATTTTTCAAATTATATGTCCACTTATACATCCGAATTGATCCTCCTTGCTGGATGGGGGAAAGATACCCAAAATTGTACATGCATTCTAAAACCTGAAAGTAAATTCCATTGAGTACGATGGAACTTTTAAAGCAAGTATCATTTCCAAATAAGTATGTTTAGGATAGAGATGTAAATATGTTTATACACTGCCATCATTTTTGAACCAAAATAAGGTTCTGTTTATTACACCAGTTACTTGTGGAGGGATAACCACTGGAAATTGTAGATGTAAAATTAGCCATAACGAGGATATTGACATGATTTGAGACTTAAGTGTTTCTATTACTTAAACATTTCCCCTAGTGCAGTATGTGTTTCATTGTACTGTTATGCAGACACAGTTTCATAAGGCTTTATTAATTTTATGTTTCTTGATGAAGGACACAGTGTATTTTACTCCATGTACTACATTTAACATGCCTAAAGCATGCATTTATTTAGAAATATTGAAAACACTACGTAGTAAGGCCCTGAATTGTACTGTTTGAGAAAATTCAGCCATAGTTTTACTTCTGGATTGTTGGAAATGTTGAAAAACATATTTTCTATTTCCAATTATATATTTAGACATATTGTTTCATTCTTACACATTCTGGAGAGCCAAAATAGATTTTGCATAGAAAAGCGCAGAAGTGAGAACTCTAATTTAGGAATAGTAACTCAGAAGGGAGATTGACATTCAAAGAATAGACCATACTGACTAGATATTAAAAGACATTAGATTACTTGACTCATAATATAATCTAAGGAATTCCATATAGACAAAAATAGTAATTACTGTTGGTACTATCCCTGAAACCTGCCCATCTCCAGTCTCATACTGTTGTTCTAAATGACTTTATCTGAAATGACCAATTTCTGAGCACTATAGCATTATATTCTTAAAAGGGAGGGGACAAAAATTCATAAAATTCCAATTGGCCTGTGAAACCAAAAACATCTGTGTTGAAGCAGATTGCTGCTTTTTTGTGTGTCTAGCCAAAATTGGGCAAAACTGAGAATAGTCAACATGAAAGCATACAGACACATGTACAAAGCAAAATTACATATTAGAACTGTCTTACAATATTCTTTAAATTCAGGCAGCTATCTATACAGTAGTCCCCTTTTCGTGTGCTGTCGGTTTACGCTCTTTCTTTGTTGATGTATCACAACACACATGTTAATCTGCCCTGTCACTACTGATGATTTGTAGCAATCTGAAATTATTAGATTTACTACAGGTATTCCAGACCTCAGTGGTGCACAGAGCATTGTTGCTGCAGCAACTGCCTTTGGCTTGTAGGGAAAGTGGGGTAGCATGTTCTCCCCAGGCCTGCTCAAAAGCTTCCTGTGATATATAACTTTCAACTTTTTCAGAGCACAGATCCACCTTGTTATTATTCTTTACCATATATTTGCGTGGTTGTAGTGCTGCAAGTGCAATTCACCTGAGGTTAGGCTGCAACATGGTCGTAGGTCCCCATCTGCCCAGCTGAAGACAAATGATATATTAAGGATGTCAACATAACACTCATCATAACTAAAAATGTTTAAATTGTTCATATTTTGGCTGAATATTTTGCCCTACCAGCCCCAGTTCGACTTGTATCATAGCCGCTGTTCATGGGACCACACTGGCGGATTTGGTGATTGTGTTGGTTACTAGTATAATAGTTCTGTGCCAGCATAGCTACATGGGTCGCCTTCTTCAGCCATCTGACGGTGCAAGTTTAACACAGCAAGTTGTGGCATTGCATTGGGGTGTTAGTGACTGTTTTGAGTGTTGCTGTAGCATTGTAGTGACCCACATTACTGACAACCCTTTATTTATGTCTGGAAGGAAGTATGAGAATCTTGTCCACAAATTGCTATTTCTCGTGTCAGTATAGCAGGAACTAGAACTTCATGAAAATGGTTGAAGAACAATATATATTTTCCAGTGTTTTTTTCATTGGGCCATACAGGCATCTTACAATTAAGAGATTTTGTAACTGCCCCCTGAATTGTTGCTGAATTTGTCTGTACTGCGATACGTCTAATATGTAAAGATAACATTTGCAATGTTGATCCAGGATTTCTTGAATGGCTTTGTGCTTCCCCTTAATTCTTGGGCTGTAAGCTGCAAGTCTTTACAGCTTAATAACATCAGTTCCTCTGTTACAAACCCTGTGCTGTGATGTTGAAATTCAAAGAATAATACTCGACTCCAAAAGTTAGCTTGTTAGTGCTGTCAGTATTAATGTGGCAATAAATGTATATGGGAAAACTAAGATGATTTTGGGTTCCAGTATACTTTGTGACTTGAGTGATTTTCAGTGTAAATAGCATTATATTGGAATGTTATTTTTAAACTGCAAATGCAGTTTAAATCACAGCATGATGTATTTCTCCATATGTATTTTGATTTTTTTTGTTGTCCCCTGTTGTTTTGTCAAAGGTCAGGATTGGTCCCATTGGGAGGAAAATGTGGTCTTGTGTTTCATTTTTTTGCCTTGGGGTCTACATGCAGCTTAGCAAGAATTATGTATGCCTTATTTGTTCATGTTTTCCTCTGGTTGTGTGCATGTCTGGCGTTTAAATGTACTTAGCAATACTGTCGCTACAAAAAAATCTGAAATTCAGGGACTGCAGATTCTTTTAATTTATCTCCTTATCATAATCAAATGGTGAAGGAAAGTTTTAGGAGACCAATGAGAAAGTTTGACAGAAGATGTGAATCTTGGAAAATTGAGAACAGTTGTAAACTTAAAAACTAAAACACCTCCCTCTAATTTAGGCAGGTCGGGCTCTTAGCATGCATCACAGTTCACCTCAAGTATTAGTAATTATGCTAGTTTAGTAATTATTGGAGATGAAAGAAACTCTGTAAGATGTGAATCCTTCTAAACTTCAGTAGCTTTACTTTGAGCCGGAATAATGATCAAGCAGTAGTTAGCTATATGCCTGGGGATTATGTTGAAGCAAAAGGGGGGGGGGGGAGAAGACTTGAGCTAAACTTCGAGTATCTTTATTACTATACTTCATAGTTTTCATTTCCATTTAGTATTCCTGCTTTCCAGAGAGAGGGCAGAAACTCCATGTTTTGCTCTTATGCTTTGGTATAACAAACAGGGCAAGGCATTTTAGACTGATAACATAAAATTCAAACTGTACCACCCTCAGTATTAAATGATGGACAGTTGGGAGCACTTTGGTACCCCAAAATCTGTGACACGAGGCAGGCTGCATCTCCTTGGCTGGTGGTCGGCGGCTGGGGCTATTTGGGATGTCTGCTGATGCACTCACACACATGGAGCGCAAAAGGGCATTGAAAAGCCTATTTTTTCATTGTGATAGAAGATGGGATTATTCTAATGTAGGCATTATTTTATTTAAATTACTATTATTTGCTGGCATTTGTTTGGCATGCCGTGCAAACAAAGTATCAAAGCAAAACAACAAGATAAAATACAAATGAGTAAAATAAATTGAGGCAAAATAAAAAAGAGAGAAATGCAACATACAAAGCAAACATTTCCTGTATCCAACGATACAGTAAAAAGAACAAAACCTAACCCATACCACAGCAGAGGCTAATGATCTCAAAAACTTGAAACTTGAAAAAATATTAAAAGCACATAGGAAGCAGCCTTTATATCTGGATGGACTGTTGTTCATCTAGGTCGGTATTGACTCCTGGCAGTCAACAGTTCAACAGGCAGAGGTCTTTCATATCAGCTCCTATCTGGTTATTTTAAAAGGAGATACAGGGGGATGAAGCACGCAAAGCATGTACAGTACTGTTATCACAGAGCTGTCCCTTGCAAATAAATATGTTATCCTTGTACAGTACTTCTAGGTGTTCCCTTTCCCTTTGAAGAAGGCATTTAATCCAGTGAGCTGCTATTCCTCCCCCCACCTTGGGCATTTATGTGTGTGTGTGTGGTGTGTGTGTTATTTTTAAAAGTGAAGAAGTGCTGTGGTTTGGAGAATGCATACTTTAGAGTGTGCACAACATATGCAACTACTTTTACCACACTTACTTTAAGTATTTCAATATGGACAATTACCCACTTTTCAAATCTTACATTGCTAACTTTAATGGAGGGTGGTAGAGTTGGTTGACTTTGCTGGCAAATGAATAACAGTTCTGTTGCTGGCATATTCCAGATTTTAAATAGTGTTTCATTTTAAGTGAACGTAGTTTTTCAGCAGTATTACCTAGACTTATCATCCTAACTACATATATAAACTTTATTCTGATTTTCCCAGTATCGGTACTCTTAAATACACTTCATTTGGGACATACCAGGAGCCTGCTTTTCAAGGGCACAACAAATGTCCAGTTTTGTTCTTAACTACATAAACTCACATGTAGGCATGGATAAGAATTCTCTGAAGCAGGTGTATTAAAAGCTCCAGAAAAGCCATGTTAATAAGAATGTCAGCATTGCCACCTAATTTTGATACTCTCATCCTTAAAACTTACATGTCGTCTTAAGTTGTAGAATGTGATTTAGTAGCATAATTATCAGTACAGAATTTGAGTGTCACCGCAATTTGGATGGTAGTACAGGATTCTCCCAGACCCCAGCTGAGCTCTCTTAATTTATTTATTTTCCAGTTTAGAATTATATCTATTGGCTATTCATATCCCTGATGATTTTGCAAATTCTAACCCCCCAAATCTCCCAACACAGAGCATTTATGTTCTTTAACATTAAAGTTTCTGCAGCTCTGCTTTACCATATGCCAACACTGATGCTAAGTGGGTGGGGAATGTCCTGGTTGTTCATAGGTTAGGTGAATTTACCTGTGTCCGTGTTTGTATTATAAATATTGTATGTGGCAACGTGTTGCTGAAAAGACCTTTCACTCTGCAACAGTTACTTCTATTTTATTTTATTTCTAAAACTGGTCTGTACAAGAATGTTACTTGAACATCCCTTATGCCTTTAGATACATTTTCCAGCTGTAGCCTTTTTATATCTCCTCATTCCTAGATATCTGTCTCAGTGATGCCCCCTGCCCGCCCAGCCAGGACGTCAGGTCGTTCCAATCAGATATGCACCCCATGTTCCCTCTAAAGATTCGTTTGCACTCTTATGATCAGGGCCCTAAAAATGGGCTAGCTGATCACTGTACAATTGAGCAATAAGTTTTGCAGCAATTAGGTAGCGTGCATGACTCGTTTTCAAGATATTGGCCACATTTGCATGGAATGCTAAGATAATCCAGGTTTGTTCTTGGCTACAGTTTGTGGTTAAGAAGGAAAGAGCTTAATCACAAGCCTGGGTTCAGATGACACAGTAAGCCAGACCTTTGCTTTGCTACTGTGCTGCCTCAGCTAATAGAACCAGGCAGGGGCAAAGTGGATGTGCATTTCTCTCTGGGAGCCATCGTCAATGCTTTATTTTTAAAACATTTATTAGCGGACCGTATATTTGTACAGTGGTACCTCGGGTTAAGTACTCTGGAGGTCCGTTCTTAACCTTAAACTGTTCTTAACCTGAAGCACCACTTTAGCTAATGGGGCCTCCTGCTGCTGCCGCTCCGCCAGAGCATGATTTCTGTTCTTATCCTGAAGCAAAGTTATTAACCTGAGGTAATATTTCTGGGTTAGCGGAGTCTGTAACCTGAAGCGTATGTAACCTGAAGCGTATGTAATCCGAGGTACCACTGTATATTGTTTATTCTTCACATTACCAAGTATTTATTATTATTACTGACACCTATTATTTGCATATTGTATTTTAGTGGGGTTTTATTTTATATTATTGGCCTTTAGGAGGTGCTCTTTTGGGAGATTTTTCAGTGAGCGTTCCTTCCTTTTGTCTTTGTTACCTGTACTTTGCCCAAGATCTGAAACATGCTTTGTTAACAACACCTGTCTAGGAACGGGATAATTTGGTGTCAGAGCGACTGAAATTTGTCAACAGTGTCTCTAACTTGTAGTGTCACTCCTTAATCTTTTTTATGGTTTCTACTGTGATAATAATCATTTTCTGTTTTTGTATTTCAAGTTGCATTCTGACCGCACCTGTTCAAGGACACCAGGATTTAAAAATGCTTCTAACTGTAACTCGTTTTATTTTGGTGGGGTGGGACTGTCATTTTTGTTTTAATGAGTGGAAGATTAGGTATATATATGGATTGAGTTTTGTGATCAGTATGAGAAAATATATATGCATTCAGGTTTAAAAGGGGAGAGGATACTGCTTAAATGAGATTGTAGATTAAAGTATGAATGTGAATAGTAAGAGGAAGTAAAGTACAGGAATACCTCAGAGATACTGAGGGTTCGGTTCGGCAATAAAGCAACTTACACCCCCCCCCCCAGGCATATAAAAGTTACGTTTACACTATACTGCATTATGTAAGAATGCCTATGACGGCTTACCTTTTGTTGTACCTCCTGTTTGGGGGGGAAAGCTGGTTTGGTTGAAGATGTGAAGCGGGAAGGGGTTTTGAGTTGGAAGAGGGCCAGTGAGGAAGGGGGTTAAAACCATCCCTCCATTCGCGTTTCTCCAATAAGCAGTGTATCCCTCTAAGCTTGCTTTCACGTGTAACCCTTATGCTTTTGTAGTCAGCTAGGTTTTACTCAGAGTAGACCTATTGAAAGTTACGGCCATAACTGAGTCATGTTCATTAATTGCAGCAGGATTTCTGTAAGTAAAAATACCACTCATAGTTTGCCCTATAAACCAGGATGCTTCATATGTATTTTCTGTCATTTAGGTACCACTAATTATACTTTATTTGTCAGTGTCAGGAGAGGAACATTAATGAATCAATAAAAATGCCTTGTACAGCCCTTATTTTTAGCTTGTCAGATGGAGGTGATCAGGACACCAAATGCTGTATTGCTCTGTTAGGAACAGAAGAAGAACCTTGCTAGATCAGGCCAAAGCCCATTTAGTCTAGTATCCTGTTGTCACAGGGGCCAGTCACATGCCTGTGGGAAGCCCACAAGCGGCCTTGAACTGCAACAGTACTCTCCCCAGCTGTGATTCCCAGCAACTGATCACTATCCCATAGTCATGCTGTACCTCTGTAGTCTCATTTTTAAAGCAGTTTTATTTTTAACTTCTTTTCTAATGATTCCTATAATGGAATTTAGCTTTTTCGCAGCTGTCAGATCTTGGTTTCAACATTTTTTTGGTTAAGTTGCCTACCACTACCCCAAGATTTCTTACCTGGTTAGCTGTGTGAAATGTGTTCTGTATACAGAGACTGAATGTGAAGACCTTAGAACAGCCAACAGGTCTGATTAGGTCCTTCAGATCATTTTGGCCAAACCATGCCTACCTGCTCTGCACCTGACATCATATATGATATCAAGAGTGGGTCAGGAAAAGTTGAGGCTTGGCCAAAGGGAAGTGAAACGTTTGGAAAAGCGGGTCAAACCCCATCTATCAGCAGATTGCGAAGGTTCCAAAGCACAGCACCAGGCTCCTTGTAACTGAAAATCAGCTGATAGGGACTTACAAGGGAGCCTCTTTGAAGGCAGGTTCACAGTTCCAATGTGCTGATTGATGCTGAAACTACAGTGGTACCTCAGGTTACATACACTTCAGGTTACATACGCTTCAGGTTACATACTCCGCTAACCCAGAAATAGTGCTTCAGCTTAAGAACTTTGCTTCAGGTTGAGAACAGAAATCGTGCTCCGGTGGCACGGCGGCAGCAGCAGGAGGCCCCATTAGCTAAAGTGGTGCTTCAGGTTAAGAACAATTTCAGGTTAAGAACGGACCTCCAGAACGAATTAAGTACTTAACCTGAGGTACCACTGTACATCTTACAAGGGGATTGCAACCTTCTTTGCACTTGGAGACAGGTGCCAGTCAGCTGACATCAATAAGATGTCCCATGATTGAACAATGGGTGGGTCTTGCTCATCTGCCAAAGTTGGCCTGTGGTTGGGTGTGGAGAATAGGGATCTGGCACACTGGCTTGATCCAGTTCCCCATCTCTACACAGAGCTATGATGAGAGAGCAAATGAAGTACAAACATGTGGAAATAAAGCTTAGGATCTTTAAACATAAACTCTGCTTTCTGCAGGGATCAGCTGCCCAGTTGCTCAGCCTATTCAGGTATAGTTAGCTGCAAGGGGCCAGAAAACTTTACTTCCACAAACTTCCTTAGGTCAACTTAGCCTAAGACCCAAGCCAACATGCTTAGAGCGCACTGTTCTCAGGTTGCTGCAGTAATGCCCTCTGTTTTATCAAGCCACATATCCAGCCATGAGTCCTGCTGGTGTTTGCTGATGCAAGTTTAGAGTCCTTGATTCACCCATAACTACATTGGACATTGAAAGCTCACAAGTTTGCCACTCCTTTCTTAGCTTACTAGAATCTGATTGCGGTAGAATGTAAATGGGTAAAGGAAGAGCCATATACAGATGTACCTCGGGTTGCAGACTCTGCTAACCCAGAAATAATACCTCGAGTTAAGAACTTTGCTTCAGGATGAGAACAGAAATTGTGCATTAGCAGTGTAGCAGCAGCAGGAGGTCCCATTAGCTAAAGTGGTACCTGTTTTAGGTTAAGAACGGACCTCCAGAACGAATTAAGTTCTTAACCCGAGGTACCACTGTATGCCAATTTGAGTCCCTTCTAAGAAAGTTGTGTGTATAAATAAAACAGAGCGGTTAACATGTTTAATAATCATATTTTCAGTTTATATTCTACCTTTTCTCCCAAAGGAGATCAAAGCGGCATGCAAGGCTGAGGTTTGCCATGGAGTGTTGTATTCTTCCCAAGCCCCATCAAGTGCTGGTTTCCCATTTATATTACAAGAGCCAAATTGTTTCACACAAATTAACTCCCTCACCATGTTAATTAAAGGCAGTATCATGGCAATAGCAACAAGTCCTGAATTTTCTAAATAATTAAACACACTCCTCTTCGATATAAAACAATGTACATATGCTTAATTAACTCATAGATCTAGCTGAGAAATCCACAATTTGTGATCCACCAATCTGAACACAACTGAAGTGGATCTTATTGTGACCTGACAAGAACTTGACAGGTAGTGAAGTAGCTAATGCAGAGTGTATTGAGCTACTGGTAGGGTGTCATAAGTCGTTGGTGGGCTTTGCCGATCTTAGCTGTGCAAAATTGATAAGATTTTTGACTGTAGGTAGAATGAGTTTGCTGTGTGTGCGAATGTGTGAAGAGATTTATTTATGTGTATACTTATTTCATTGCAGAATGGGTGGTTTTTGTGTTTCCTCATGACAGTGTTTTGATGCTGAAGGTATCTTTTTTTATAAACTGCTTACCTACTTTTCTTGATTAAAGCAATGCATTTAACAGACAGGTGATGTTTTCCATGTTATGGTCATTTTTCAACCTCAACACATGGCATTTACCAAGATACTTGTGATTTTATTGTAACCAATTAATCAATTTGTCGTTCACTTAAAAGCAAAACAGTTAGTTGCTTGAAATATCTTTAATTGGTTGAAACCCTAATGATAATCAACTTCAGCTTGTGTGGTTCAGTGGATAGAGTATTTTGGGGGAATCCAGAGAACATTAGATGCTAATTAAAATAGAACCCAACTGTGTGCTTAAATTCCATACATCTTAATGGGATTTGAACTTACCTAATTTCCTCTGGTAGTAGCCTGTGAACTTGTTGGTTAGCCTTGGCTACATAACTGGTTTTTAGTCTTGGGGCACGTATCTGTTTTCAACAGAATTCCATGAAGTTCCCTCAAGGTTATCGGAGTAGTAGAAAGTTCTTCCTGAGGAGTTCTACCATGCCATTTTCAAGGTCAGGATCTTCTCCAGTAACAGCAGCCATGGACTTCTTGGTCATAGCCCAGTAAACTGGGTGAGTCAGTGATAGCATCTCCCCAGCTTGTGGCTGGGCTGGCTGAGTTGCAGACCTGTCTTGGAGAAGCAGATTGGGGCCTTCTTCAAGGACCAGCCAATTTGCCTGATGTGATCTTAACATAAATAATTGTGAAACACTTAAAACATGAATAGACACAAACACACTGAATTGAAGTGGTACTAAATGTACTAAAGGAATCTAACCAAAAGTATATCCATGGTGCAAAACCTTTAAGCTATCCTTTCAACTATGTAAGTATAGGTCACTATGCTTCTCATAAAATTACTACTATAAAACAGCCTCATCAGGCTGTGAATATCCATCTCAGAGTTCTTTTTTTGGGGTGGGGTCAGGGATGCTAACCCGATAGTTCACAGTTTAGTTCTTAAGGTAAAGTAATATGTATGAGAGGAGAAATTATGCCTCTAAACTGAATATGGATCAGTTGAAGGGAACCGGCTGATGATGCCACCAAGGGAGTAGTAGTAAGTGGAATTGAGCCTTCAAATTGTAGTGTTTTTTTTAAAAAAAAATTATATGAAAATATTTATGAGAGTTGGGTGTAATTCTAGCGGTATCTGGTCTTGGTTATTGGCTTTGTTAATGTTTCTTGTGTGGTATGAGAGTCACTCTATATTCATTTTAGAAATATATAAGACCTTTTAAGTTTTTCTTCTTTTAACACCTTTTTTTTAAAGACAAATATTCAGAACCTGATCCAACAGTTTGTTCCTAGTTTGACGTTGAGTGCAGAGTCTTACATATTCAGCAAACGTATCATGTGAGAGCTGTGTGCGCATTAAATGTACTTGGAGTTTTGAACCAGAACTGGACTTGATTATTCATTAATACAAATATGATCCAGTGCAATTGTATTTTGGTCATTTCTTCCTGGAGTACAGAATAAGAGTATATGTTTTATGTGCCTAGTGGTTAGGTAGGATTAGGGAACAAATAGCATAAAGAGAAGAATTACATGGCTTGTTTATTACTTAAGGGTGAAAAGTATTTTAAATTCATTGTCTTAGTCCAGGATGGCAGAAAAGACTGGCAACTCCTTGAACGCTTGCTACTGCCTCAACCACCACCCCTTTACAACTGGCAACTTTTAAAAAATGGGCATTCTGTGTCTGTGTGTATAATTGTTGTCACCTTATGAAGTAGGTTACTACTGCTATGATCTGGGCTTCATCTAATCCAGGAAAGCCCCCTGAATTTCTACAGACATGGCTCAGCCGTAACCAAGTCCCTGCTTTTAAAGGCTGGGGCTACCCAATAGAATTGAACACCCCCTCCCCAGCGCCCCACTTTATTTCTTTATAGATTATTAACAGGTGGTTACAGTGCAGCCCACACCAATGTGAAACACATATTTTGTATCTCATTCAGCGTTGCTTGGTCAAACTCAGAGAGAAAACCAACAGCTTTCAAAAGCAGCTTGCTCCTTTGCTCAAGATTTCTAGTTCTGAGTCAAAGAACTCTCAAGACATATGTCCATCCTATATTGCATTTTTGCATATTATTGTGCCTTCAAATGGTTATGTATTCTGATGAAATTTAACAGTATCTGCTCCATTGTCAATTGGTCAGTCCTTCCCTGGATGTCAATACAAGCCATTTTGCTACTAAATCAGCCCTGCAGTACACAGCCCTAAACCAAGGGTAGCCATCCTCTAGCTGTTGGGACTCCCAAATTCCATTAGCCAAAGCCATCATGGCCAGAGATGATAGGATGTAGCCTAAAAACATGTGGAGAGCATCATATGGGTATTCCTGCCCTACACCTAGAACTAGGGATGTTAACTTTTAAAGCAACCACCATATGGTTAATAGGTAAATTTCTATCAACGCTAGTTAATGTTGGCTAGTATTGTGGCCAAAGTAGCTAACTTTTAGCCATGTTTCAGTCTGCAGCAGCGAAGAGAAGGGGCGGGGTAAGTGTGTCTGCTCTAAATTCCTAGTCCAGAATTAAGGGATTGGACAGATTTGGCATGTTCCTGCTTCAACACTGCTAGTGTGGTCTGCTTTGTTTGGGTCCTTGATCCTGCCGTTAAGCCTCACTTCAAGCTCTGTTTTCAGTGAGTTGCAGTTTTGCATTAATCAAGAACCCTTATTTTAAACAGTGAAATATTCTCATCTCCCATTCAACATCCTGAAAGTGAGGAGAGTTAACGTATATTTCCTGTTCTTAAGTGTCTTTCTGAAATGTGTCTTCTCTCTTTGAAGGGTGGAGGGGGTGGGTGGTGGGCAGTCTGTGCCTCCTATTAGCTTTACATGCACAGAGGCAGAGGAGAGAAAATGCATAAAGATACCTCCCGAAATTACTGTAATTTGTAGATGCTAAAATAATGGCATACACATATCACTTCTGTTCTGTCTGGATAGCTCTGTAAATTGTGTATTGATTATGCTAATCTGCCTAGTGTCTCTATTACTTGTCTGCTGATACTACTCAAACATGCAGATTGAACACATTTTTCCTCCTGCAAAGTTGTCATTCTTGTGGGAAAAGACTTGTGTAAGATGGGTGAAAAGACCAAATAACTTCTAATCTTTATGCATAGGAGGGTTTATAAAATAACTATTTATTGAACTGCAGGAAACGCAAAATGCAAGTCACCCCCTTCTCCACCCCCCAAAAAGAAAGAACAAAAATGAGGACAGTTGTCTTAGGTTAAAACCTTTCCTCCTCTTCTACCTCCCAGCAACTATTGTTGCTGTATTAGGCTTATTTTGTTTCATGTTCCTTAAGGAAACCATTTTAGGAAGGGTACTAAATCAATAGCAATCTATTTTTATAGTTTATTTTGGGATGTGTGGCTTCTCTCTTACTTTGTTTAACAAGCCGAAAATGGCCTCAGTCATTCAGGGCAGTAGGTATCTCTAAAAAAATTATTAACCTGCCTCGTGAAAAAGAAAATAAGACTTTTTTTCAATTATCCAAAGCTTTTATTTTTATTATAGTTTGTAGTAGTATAAATACAATAAATCACAGCCTTTGTTCTCAAGGATTTGTTGTAAAGTGTACATTCACATTCTTGCTGTGTTTGTACAACTTCACAGTCACCCATTACTTCCCTTATTAAGTCTCTAATGCACATTTTTGCCATTGGCCACTACTTTCCTAATGCGGAACAAGGCTGGCTCTCATTTAAGAGGCAGCTTAGTGAATTGCAGAGTATGTCGTTATAAAATGAAGGAGGAATAATGAATTTTGTTCCCTGGGCTTTATCAAATTCCTGCTCATGTTTAGAGGCCATCCCATTTTCATAGCTTGCTCCCGGAGGGGCCCTTTCATAGCATGCTCCACAGGGGACCTTTTTAGTCTGCCAGACTATTGCTTTAGCGCTGAAACCGAAAGCGCGAGAGAGAGGGAGGTGCACCCTCCTCAAAGCAGGCGCTACTGGGTGCTGAAGAATCCTAGGCCAACACTGTTCCTGGGCTGCGGCAATCTGCTTCAAGTCTATTATTGGCCTTCTCATTCTCACCTGCTACAGTTCAGATTTGGGCACTGGGGCTACTGTACTTCACAGGTATCAGGAGTGATTAAAAAAAAAAAAAGCATACCTGATCACGACAGAAGAACTCATTCACATTCTGAGTGGCAGTTGTGCTTCGCTCCTCTACGCAGAAAGAGTAAAGGGAAGGGGGCATCTGAAACATGCAGCGGTGATGGTTCCCTGGCACATGTCTACCATGCGTTCCTGAGAGTTTGAAGCTCTTTTCCCCTTCGTGCTATGTGTGTACAGGCTCCAGAACTCTGGTCTGTGCATTGACTGTGCCTGTAGTATTGCAAAAGAGAATCAAGGAACGGTGTTGGCTTCTCCCTACCACCCTGTTCCATTGCGATGACTTTCTCTGCCTTTGTCTTTCCCAAAGCACGTCTGGTGCAGTATGCCTTTAGTTGCTTCTGTTTCATTAATCCCCAAAACTACCTACTTTCCTTCCTTTCCCCCCAACCTTGTTCTGTGTGTTTTGGAAGAGATAATTGCCTGTTCTGTGCCCTGTAGGATACCATCTACATTTCAGCACTAAGCCAACATTGAGTAGTGGTGGCAATAGCAGCACTATCACAATAACATTTTGCAAACTTCTTTTTTTTATTGAGATTGAAGAAACACTGCTAAAGAAAACTTAACTTAAGGATGATTCAGTATGCTTTGTGTTTTGATAGGACTAATTCTGCTTTACTTACTTATTATTTGCTTAGTGCTGAAATGCTTTTATATGATTAATCTCATAAGATAAGGCATGAGAAATTGAAACAACAGCATCCAGTACTAAACAGTGAGCACAAAATTCATTTTACAAAGGCCGCTAACTTTGTGGTGGTCTTAATGCGCGAGGTGGCAGAGCAGCAGGGCATGTGCTTGCTCCATTCACAGAAAAGTGTGCCATGCCATGAAGTGACTTCTCAAAAGTAGAAAAAACAGCAACTGCAACACATGACCCAGGGTATGTGTCTCCCCACTAACCCCATTCCAACATATGAAAGATGCTCTACTGGTAACACCTCTAAGATCACAGTGCATTGCATATTCTTGCAGATTATAAACCTTTGCTGTAAGACCTTCAGAAAACTGGATGGAATTCTTCCTGTGTTAGTATCTCAGGCAAAGAAGAGAGCAAACTGCAATTCTTTTGTTTTGGATGGAAAGTGGGGGGAATTATTTAGCACGCAGCTGACTTCCATCTTGTGTTCAGTGAAACACATTGGAATTCTAAAGCCATTTTTTGGCTTCAGGCAGACTTATGGCATTATGGTATGATGGATGAAGGCCTATCACTCTGCAGCCTTTGGTGTGGTTGATTAGCAGGTGCTAGTGATTAGTTGACTGTTGTGGACTGAATTACTTATAGACATTCTGTTTCATTGTTTAGCAGTGTTGGCCAGTGCTGGCAGTATTTGGATTTCATTGGGGCACTCTCTTTCTCTCTCTGTTTATTTAGCAAAATTGTGCCTTTTGTCTCCAAAGTTGTTCAAGGCAGCTGTTAACTATTGCTCCAGTGCAGCCAAGTATTAAGTGTATTGTATTGTTTGTTTGTTTACCGAGGGAACTGAGAAAACTGATTATAGTCCACACTTAACAGTTTTTAAAATGTGTTTCCTGAAGGACACACAAACAGTAATAGAAGAACAGTAGTCCCTCTCATACCATTTTTCTGTATCAGTGTATGCATGCAATACAGTGTGAGTGCCTTTCTAGCCAGGTGCGCTGTGCAGTTCTAAGTTCAAAAGGGAACAATGAATAACAGAGGTTGGTGTTGTTGCCTTTGAAACTTATAGTTCTGCTGTCGGCTCATGCTGCCCCCACATTTTCCCTTGATCTATCTTTAGGAATCAGTTCTTCTAGCCCACTGCCTTTCTCTGGTTTAATTGTTATTCATTTTGAGGAGGACATAACCATTTTAGGAAGATGCACTGAAGCATATAAACACAAGGATGAAGTCAGCACAACATACCTGTAGCGGCTAGCCATATTTTGGCAATGCTTGGTGCTCTGTTCCTGAGGGTTAGCTTCAGTAACTTTCCAACAGCCAAATTTGGAAGTACGGACAAAGGTTAACAAGATCTTAACAATTGCTACCTAACCCACATCCGTCACCGCAGGCAGGATGCGAAAACCACAGCAGCTATTATTAAAAAATTGTGGCATTGTCAAGCTAACTGCTAAGCTCATTTTTGCAGTTTGGGCCTTTTGAAGAGGTTTTATATCAAACATTGTGGCATTATCTTTTGGGGGGCTTTTTCAAAATTATCACCTAGGATAATGTCTGAACAGACATCTTGGCCAAACTTTGTATCTACTTAATAAGAGAGATTTCCCATCACCTTATATGTTGAACCTTATATTTGTTGCAAACAATAGAAATCAGAACAGCATCAAAGTATTTTTAAAATATTTACCTAAATTAGAGATAATATCGCTCAAGTCTTTGACATTATAATGAGTGGGATTCAACTAACTTATGTTGCTCTGCTGTACAGTGTGCAGTATAGTTCGATTCTACAATTCCTTGTAGAATATAAACAAAAGTTTGCTTTGTTCATTTATTTTAGAAAACCACAAAGAACAGAACCTTTGACAAAAAGGAGAGTGACACCCTGAGAAATGCTGTCTCACTAGTAATATACTAACTCTTAGGTGTGATTTGGAGATAACAAACCATGCCTTTAACAGAACGACCAAGTGTGAGCCTCATATTCTCCTGCCTCTCCTTTGCCCTCATTCATGCCTTAAGTTAGGCCAGTAGTGAGCCAACATTGGACCCTCCAGATGCAGCCGGACTACAGCTTTGGCCAACATGGCCAGTGGCCAAGAATGATGCCCAGCAATACATGGAACTACCGTATTCTTCGCTCTATAAGATGCACCAGACCATAAGACGCACCTAGTTTTTGGAGGAGGAAAAGAAGAGGGGAAAAAAATCTGAATCCCAGAAGCCAGAACAGCAAGAGGGATCTGGCTTATGGGATAGCTGCGCGCAGACTCCCCCTGCCCGGAAGAGGCTGCGCGCAGCTAAGGCAGAAGCCAGGACAGCAAGCAGGATCGCTTGCTGTCCTGGCTTATGGGATAGCCACTCGAAGCCTCTTGAGGGCAGCAGGAGGAAGGCTGCCCCAAGAGCCGCACTCCCTTTAAAGAGCACGCAGAGTGTGTGTGTGGCTCTTGGGGGCTTTTCCCCGAGGAGGGAGAAGGGCTGCCCTTCCTCACGGCTCTTTAAAGGGAGCGCTGAGCAGAGCCTCCTGCCTGCATTTGCTCCATAAGATGCACACACATTTCCCCTGACTTTTTAGGAGTGGAAAAGTGTGTCTTATAGAGCGAAAAATACGGTACATTGCCTGCCCCTCAGGTAGACAAATTTGAAGCTTTCAGCCATAGTTTGTAACAGTCCATAGTTTTTCATTCCATTCAAAACCATACTTGGGTGAAATAGGAAACTGCTTTGTTACAATGTGATGACTGAAAACTTTAAATCCCCTTGTGCTCAAAGAAGTGATGGGGAGGCAAATGTGCAGAAGCACTGGGCTCATAGCTCCTCACTCTCATAACAGTAAACCATGGTCTGTCAGTATGTCTGAGTTGAGCCTCACAGTGCCTACTGGCCAAAAACCCCAACAGCTTCCACACATTTGGCCCAGTAGCTACTACAAAACATTTTGCAGAACAGCAACAACTGTTGTCCCTGTTTCATCATCACAGTGTGGATCAAGAAAGAGTTAAAATAAGTAATTAGTTGTGCCCAGGAGCCACCAGTGGGAGAGAAGTAGAAGCAAAGTGAATTTTGGATCCTGCTGAACTTCAGAATATTTACTCTGTTGGAATAAAATGGGCTAAATTCTCTTCTAAGTGGGACTGCTCCAAGCATGCCAAAAATGTCACCACTGTTCTTGACAAACTCACAGCATTTATTTTTTGAATGCTCTTATTAGAGCTTCCCACCGCTTGAGTCTAATTTTGTGCAGCGTGAAGGGAGGAACTCCCAGGGCAAGGAAGGCTTCTGTGCGTCATCCCAGTTTGAAGCAACCTAGGCTCAGGGGGAGGTTTCCCTCACCTGCATCTCTGGGAAGGGACCCCTAAGTTGAAGAGAGCTCCACTAGGTTCTGAACATCACAGGCTGCTCCATTTCTCTTGCTATGATGCAGTCTAGACAGTTTAATCCACCATAGTGGAACCCTTCACCTGCCTTTTCTGCACTTCCTCCAGATCTCTTGGATGGGCAAAGAGATTTGGGAAGTTTTGAATGACTTGCTAGACTGCCCAGCCCTTTCAGAAAGGGTAACAGGAAATGGCTAACACAGAGATTGACTGTGCCTCCACTACTCACTTGCTATGGGGAGACCTCACCCCCAAACAATCTGAGTTCTTTTCCATCTTTTTTTCTCGTGGTACTCTCAACTTCTGCTCTTTGTGATGCTCCTTTTAACATTTCTCAAAATGATGGGGCGGATGAGGATGGGTGTAGTGGATGGGGATGGGTTCAGAGAGCTTGCAGCTGTCTTCCCTCCAGCATGGCAATCCTATGGCTGTGGCAGGCAGCGACAACCCCAAAATATTTGAACAGAAGCTACCCAGGCCAAAAGTGTGTGCATGTGTGCATGTGCACATGCATGCTTATGCAATGGGACTGAAATAAATGGGATTTCTCTGCCCCAGGTTGAAGTGGGATCCTGGGAGTTAGAATGGCAAGGACAGGAACTCCATGGCTACTTAATTATATTTTACAACGCTCTACATCTTGGCTGGAGAACCTTTTCCAGCACAAGGGTTGTGTTCCCTCATGGAGAACCTTCTGGGGCTGCCTGCCAGTGCTGGGCTGGACCAGAGGCAAAAGTGGACAGAATGATGGATGTTACTCTTACCTTTTATATTGGAGGTTGCCTCCAGCCATGCTAAAGTTAGTGGTTGACACAGTTGTGGACAGTGGTTAGACACTGCTGCTCACCAGACCCACTGAAAACTGAGTCATTGCCGCTTACCAGGGCAGAGAGTGGGAGGGGCGAGGTGGTGGGGAGTTCAGCACTGTGCAAAAGCAACAGGGCTCCTGCAGGCGCATTTGCACAATGCCAACCAACTTGCCGCCCCGCCCCCTAACTCTTTCACCTGGTAAGCTGCAAAGACTCAGCTGTCAAGAGGTCAGGTAAGCATCACTTCACTGTACACACACACAGACACACACACACACACACAGCATCCATGCAAGCAGGAGGTATTACCGCAGTTCAAGCCCATATTCCAGTGAGGCAGTACGTAAAGAATGAATGTATGGAGCAGGGGGTGGAGTGGGACATGGCCTGGGAAAAGATTCTCAAGGGCTAGAAAGAGAGGTATGGAGGGACATCTCTGGCCCTCAGGTATGAGTTTCCCCAATCTGCTCAACATCATTCTCTTACCATTAGATCCCACTCCACCCCCAATTTCTCTTTTAATGGTTGTTTCCATAGAGTAGCTAAAATCACAGTGCAGCATAAAAGTTGTACCAGGGAATAATACCGCTTAATGTATAATGCCTCTATGGAATCCTTGTCTTATTAAATACCTACTAGTATCACATCCAGACTGTGAGACTTAAATATCTAACTAAGCAAGCGTTTATATTTTTTGCCAAGACTTTAAGACTGCTCCTCAGCAGAAGCTTGATAAACTTTTAAGTCCCCACTCCTTAAACCTTAAATTGTCACCTCTTTGGAATGGGAGAAGAGGACTGTTCTCTTCCTCCTGTCCATTTAGAGCTGGAGCCTGATGGAAGAGTCTTTTTAAAAGAAAGAAAGAAAAAAAGAGTGGCAATTCTCCTTTATCTTGAGTCGCATCCCTCACAAATTGCTCTAGTGCCTGACACTGTTGCTACAGCCAAATGCAAATTACAGGAATAGCTACAGTGCAACTGACCATAGCCCAGTCAAAATGGCAAGGGTAGCTGCAGGCACAACTCCCCAGTCATGATGAATACACTCAATAGATAACTTTCGTATTCAGAGTCCTAGATATTAGGATTCTGATAGATTTTATTTTATTTTTGATATTTTTTAAGTGGTAGTGAAATTCCAGATTGATGGTTTAAGAATGCTCGTGCCCTTGTGCTTACAGGGGCTACTACGGTTGGTGGAGCTTTTCAAGTAAGAACACAGTCAAAGACGGATTCCCTTCTGCAAGGATTTATTTGGCTTCTGATGCACAACATTTTTTGAGTTGTCCCATAAAGCCACTTAACCAATGGACAAATAGATGCATTGAGATTCCGTTTAAAGCCTGGCTCCTTTTCAAATAGATCTTTTGTTAGGCAGAATTTCTTTTTATTTATCATGGAGTGGGAACATTGATGGCCTTAAGAATGGAAGGTAGCGATATGTGTTTGGAATACAAATAAGGCACTTACCTAATGGATCATTTTTCGTTTTGTTTGTTTGTTTTTTACCTTTCCTTGACAGTAGAAGAAAATGAATCGGAGGACCAGGGAGGTGTGGGACAGTCAGCCGTGCAGACAGGTAATGCTGAATTCCTACATTTATTTTGCTTGTCTTGGAACAGTGTGAGAGATATTGAGTCCACTCTTACCTGATTGAACTCCAGCTCAAGTATTTGGAAGGAAGAAAAAGCCCGTCTTTCCATTTTTCTCTGTTCCCCAAAGGCCTCCTAGCTTCCCAGGGTCTCTCTCTTTCCCTCAACCAAGAGGGCTTCAGTTTGATGGATGGATGACCGTCTTCCGGAAATATGGACCCTTTAATATCCACGATGCCTTATTTGTAAGCAGGAATCCACACTAGCTCCCAGCTAATCACATCTCTTTGAAAGAAACTTTTCATATGAAACGACAGTTAGGCTGTGAACCAGACCTCAGCTCAAATCCATTTTTTCGGCCCATTTATATTCCAGTAGCCCTGCTTCCCCTCCCAATGTCTTCCCCACCCACACAGCAGATCTGTCAAGCCACTTAAAAAAAACTTCCGGAAGTTTGAAAACGGTGTGGGAGTTTGGCAGAAGGAAGGGACTGAAATGGGAATTAGCTTGTGCATGCCGATCTGGCGCATGCACACTTCTGGATTGTGGCCAGTATCTCTACAGGCTAGTTGCTTTCATAAACGAGTGTATAGTTAAAATCTTAATCCGCTGAATTTCTTAGCAGCCACTGATCCCTACATTTAAGTCACTGGGAGTTTTGTAGCTAAATCCTTAGTTCAACCAGCAAGATTTTAGGTTGGAAATCTGACCTGTTCATTATAATGAACAGCTATAAGGGGGTTAATAGCATGTTGTTGGTTACAGTGGTTCCCTTTTTATTTTATTTTTTTGCTTCTGGTCTGGAAAAAAAATACTTGGTTTTTACAGTTTAAGGAATGATTCAGTCTTTTGGTATATTTGACTACTTATTCTGCGAAGTAATAATTAAATAGCTTTTGCTCAACGAAATGATCATGCTCTATGCTCTATTGATACTTGCTTATGGATCTTTAGATGAGGGTCTCAAGAAAATCCTAAGGGGAAATTCTGCTTTCATTGATCGTGTTTTACTTAGACTTAAAAAGCCCCCCCCCCCCCATCGCAGCTAATGTATAGCTTTTAGTTTGAAGGATTCCTTTATAAGGTGATTAATAGTAATGTAAGCTTATTATATGCGGTAAACTGATTATTAGTACGTTTTTCATCTCTAGTAAAGTGGATTCATCTCTTTGTTGGTATTTGTGCTGTCTAACTCTTTGGACTCTTGTATATGCTATATTTTCCTTCTTTGACACCCGCATAAAAAAGACTGCTTGTGACAAAATATGGAATCATATATGGAATTTTCTTCTACTTTTTTCTGGAAATTTCTCTAACTACTTTGGAGAAATGAAATCCTGTTAATGTTTTAGTGGGCTGCATTTGCAAAATATGTTGTGAGGAAAGGAACACGTTTTCCCAAAATGTTAGCCCTGGTTTGTCAGTTTTTAATGGTGTTTGCCATTAAATCTTGGATGATCGCACGGATATGTAGCTGATTGACATGCTTGCGTAATAGCCTAACTTGTGACATTACACTGGCTCATCTGCAGGGCAACTTAAGGATTTATTTCTGGAAAAGCAAAGCTCAGCCAGATATTTCGGTGCATTTCAAAATACTCCATACAGATCACATCTCCACCCCTCTGAAGATCTCAGATGTTGTGTTTTTCCCTGACCAAAAAGCCCTCTGCTTTTGATTATTATACACCTTTACTATTTTATAAAGTGGAAGAAAACAATTGTAACTATTTGAAGCATCAGCAGCAATGGGACATCTTGGGCAGGCACACTGTTCTGAATCTTTTGAGATAATGAATTAATTAACATGGTTAGGAGATAGTTATGATAGTATTATATCTACATTGGCACAAACCAGAGTTGCTCTTGTAGTCAGTGTTTAAAGTGAGCTTGCAAACCGTGGTTACAGGAGCATTTGGTCAATTTTATAACCTATTGGGAAAAGTTAAGGACACTTCTAATTGAACAGCAGTACTGCGATATTTTAAACCAGTAAAGAAACCATGGTTAGCACTGATAATAATAAGTTCTTATTAACTGTATACCCCAGCCATCTGGCTGGGTTTCCCCATCCACTCTGGTGCAGCTCCCAACAGAATATTAAAAACATGCTAATAACTGATAAAAACTATAGAGTGTTTGAAGCAAAACATGGCAGGGTGTGAGAATAGCCTGCAGAAAAGGGGGGAGGTTACTCCTGAAATGGGGAGATTCATTTGAGGTTAGTCGAATAGCTTCATTTCTAGAGATTCTTCCGATTATGCACAACATAAGCCATAGCCTTTTTCTAAAATGTCACTCATGTTGGAATGTTGTTTAATAAAGCACCCATGGGCTCACACCATGTGAGGTGCGTGGAGTTTTGAAAAACATTTACCAATGTCTTTATTGATTATTGATTTGTTTGTTATTATGGCTTTTGGGTGCCTTGTATGCTGCAACACTTTTAGCCTTCAAGCAGATACAGAAAATATTCAGCTGTTTCACACAAAAGCAGCGTAAGAAGCCCCATACATGCTGCTAGAAGTTTTTCTAGTAAATCTTTGTATCAAAGCTCTGGCTCCTTCCATTAAATGTGCTTTTTATGGAGTACCAAGTTATAAATGTAGTGCAGCTATGGCATATTAATCTTACTGCAGAGATTTAATGAGGCAGTTGTTTTGCGATGGACACTATTGGGAGCAGACAGCGACAGAGTTTTACTTCACCGCTGAACTGCAGAAATATTCCTTTCCTGGTCATAATTATAACCACATGATCTCTTAGTTTTCCTTTCTTTTGCCAGCACTTTTCCATGCAGAAGTGGCTTGGAAGGAGGTCCATTAAAACGCAGTCAAATGGACTGGAAACTGGGCTTTCTTCCTCGTAGTTTGACATTTTAGGCTCTTGATCAGCTATGGATCCTTGTTGCGTGGAGAGAAATATTCAAGATGAGTTTCAGGCATACAGATTGTCTTTGCCAGTCTGCTGAGATGGCTTTTAGATATTCATTACTTTTTTAAAACTTGACTTTTATATAGGTTATAAAAAGTAAATGTGGTGAAACCTAATTTTTACATGGACAGAATAGAATTTCTGCTTGTTGGCCTTAAACCAATCTCTTACTGGAAATTAATTGAAGTCCATGGGTTTATTGCTGCTAACTCTTTTAAGCCTTTTCAGTTTTTCATTTTCCTCCAAAGTTGTAGTTTTATTAGACCAAGTTACAGCAATAACATCCCTTATGAGGAGAAGGAAGAGGAGAAAGCCACCTGCCAGGACACGAAAGTAATGGGGAAAATACCATTTATAAATAACATTTAACATAATCAGGAACAGAAAACAGCAGTTCATTTATGTACTATATTAATGGTTAGAATTCCTTCCAGAGCCAAATCTTTCCCCCCTTTTGCATTAGGTAATCTTATAAAGAGATCTTGCAGATGGGAGAGTGATATACAGACTTGCTGATGTATTGAGCTTTACTAGTGTATTGTGGTTTGAGACCCTGAACTTCCAGCAGTTCATGCTGGAGATCCAATTCAGTGATGGACAATCCACACACAGCTGTAGGCTTCTATGAGCGGATTGTCCACCCATACCATGAGTTGTATCCAGTGCTAATCCTGTTTAGAGTTGACCCATTGAAATGAATGAACATGACTAACTTAAGTCCATTAATTTCATTGTGTCTACTCTCAGTGAAAGTTAGTTGGATACATCCCATATACACAAGGAGATGGTGACATGTGTGTGTGTGTCTAAGTAATATCTGAAACCCAGCAGTCCAGTTTTTTCTCTGTATCCAGACTCCAGCAATAACAGCATTCCAGAGATTGTGTACTTGTAAAACTCTTCCACCCCTTCCCTTGTTGGAAAAGGTGGGCCCAGTGCATTTATTTTCCCATGTCTATCATATGTTTGATAGGAGAAAAAGTTTCTAATATCACAGATATCTGAAATGCATCTGTGAGCTAGAGAATTCATGTCAAGTTCTGCAGTTATCAAAGAAAAAATTCATTTGGTAGGACTTCTGATTTGGAGTCACGTGGATATTTGATGTAGAGAAAGTGTGGGAAGGCAAGCTCTGTGTAAAATAAATGTTGATAACATTAGGTGACACCTACCAGTATAAGCTTGGAGATGCTATAAAACCTCAGGCTGATGATGGCCATACACCAGTCCATCATACTGATGGGACCGAGAGAAAAGCAGGGATTGCGGTTTATGCTTTTTCTCTTGTTTGCTGCCCATCAGATGAGTGTGCAATCACGGATTTAGATATTGGGTATTTGGCAGACAATTTGCATTGTGGAACTCTTTTAAAAAAAAAACCCTATTATTATTATGATTATTATTATTAATACCCCGCCCATCTGGCTGAGTTTCCCCAGCCACTCTGGGCGGCTTCCAATCAAATGTTAAAAACAATAAAGGTAAAGGTACCCCTGCCCGTACGGGCCAGTCTTGCCAGACTCTCGGGTTGTGCGCTCATCTCACTCTATAGGCCGGGAGCCAGCGCTGTCCACAGACACTTCCGGGTCACGTGGCCAGCGTGACAAGCTGCATCTGGCGAGCCAGCGCAGCACACGGAACGCCGTTTACCTTCCCGCTGGTAAGCGGTCCCTATTTATCTACTTGCACTTAGGGGTGCTTTCGAACTGCTAGGTTGGCAGGTGCTGGGACCGAACGACGGGAGCGCACCCCGCCGCGGGGATTCGAACCGCCGACCATGCGATCGGCAAGTCCTAGGCGCTGAGGTTTTACCCACAGCGCCACCCGCGTCCCACTGTTAAAAACAATACAGCATTAAATATTTAAAACTTCCCTAAACAGGGCTGCCTTCAGATGTCTTTTAAAGATAAGATAGCTACTTATTTCTTTCACATCTGAAGGGAGGGCGTTCCACAGGGCGCCACTACCGAGAAGGCCCTCTGTTTGGTTCCCTGTAACCTCACTTCTCTCAATGAGGGAACTGCCAGAAGGCCCTCGGTGCTGGATCTCAGTGTCCAGGCTGAATGATGGGGGTGGAGATGCTCCTTCAGGTATATTCCTTCAGGTATATATTTTAAAACTGTAGTTTGTAGTCTGTATGGTTACTGGGTGGTGGGAATGGAAGCATGTGGCTATTTTCTGAACGTCCAGAGTGAGATGTTGAATGAGCAGTGTTCCCAGAAGATACAACTATGGGAAGTCATTAACTAGTGTGAAAGGCTTGGAATATATTGGTGGAGCCAACCAATAGTTAGGGTTGCCACTGAGTCAATGCTTCATCAAAACCTAGCCGTAATAATTGTGTGCTGCCATACGCAATGTAGACGATGGTTCTTCCTGCCATCTCTAAAACCATTCAGCAGCTTCCAAGTATCTGTGGCTTTATTTTAAAATGGAGAGGTCTTTATGGGGGGGGGGGGGGAGAGAAGCAGTGGTAGAAATATATGCATCAAGAGAGGCAGAGGCTGCCACAACTCATTACACAGAGGCTGTGACTGAACCCAGGTCTCGCAGGTTTTCCCCCTTAAGAGTTGACCTAAAAACTACCGTAGCATTTTGCTAGAGCATGCATTCTGAAGTTGCAGCAGAAGGGACTAAGTTGCCTGACTCCCGTCCCAGTAGGTTTGTATCTGTGAATGCATAAATGGAAGCAAGTCTTCCCTCTCCCCCACAGCGACTCCCATTATGTAATTTGAAAAAATAATTCTAACATTAATAATCGGTTCTATTTTTGTAAAATGCATTGTCATAAGCAGTTTTTCACGTTTTGTATCCTAAGCTCTGTGCGCGCGCCTGTCTGTTATTCTATTGGATTCTTGTTAAGGGCCAGCATTCATGAATAATAAGTGCTGAGCGTTGTTGCATCTCTTTCTCCCCTCTAGCATGCTACTTAAAGCAGAGTCAGACTCTACCCTTATTTTAAAACAAACAGGTCTGTAAACTTTATGTGCAGCATTTAAATAGTCGTGTTAAAATTCAGACCCAGTGCCTGCATTTCCCCGAGTGCTGTCAGTTTTATGAGATGAAACTGGGAGCTTGAGCTGAACATCTAATAGTATGCATTGTGCACATGCTGCCTTCCAACAAGTGTTTAATGATGTCGGGGTCAGTTTGCAACAGTTAAGACAATTATTTCTTTTCCTCAGCTGCTTATAACCTAGCGGTATTTTTAACTGCTAGGCTAAGGTAGATGTAAAGGTTGGGAATGTACTTACAAGTAAGTTTGGGATCCAAGCAGTGTGTTAAAGGGAGTTTAAAGGGGCTTTTCTCTTCAATCAGCATGTGTTGTTCTGGGGCAATGTAAGATCCAAATGAAACAATATGGAAATTAGCTGGTACATGCCAGTATACTACTTCTATACCAGGACTGCTTCTTATAAGAGTCATACTCGTATTTTAATTATGTGTATACTGCATGTATTATACCATGGGGACTCACTGTCAATCACAGTTTCCTAAAGAGTGTATATGTAGTCAGTATTTGACTAGAGAATGACGCACGGTGGATTGTGCCTTACTACTGGTGGAATGTGAGCACCTTTAGTAACTGAGTTGCTTTCCCATGTACTATGGCGGCCTTAATTACCACACACACTTTCCAAAGGGATTTTAAAGGGAGCTTTCCATATGCATTTAACATGTATAAGCTGCTTGTTAGTAGACGACATATTCATAATACTTGCCAAATATACGTGCCACCATACCAAAAACACAAAGGATCATACTTTTACATGCCATTCACATACACAACCTAGAACTTGAAATATGTCTTTATACAAAACACATTAACTTCTGCGCCTCATTCACACTTGCGGACTAAACATATACCAATATTCAGGCACAGTGTTTACACATGTACAATCATTTTGCCATTTGGGTTTCTTGGTTCCTCATTGAAATATACTCAGAGTCGCAAAGTGATTTCATGCTCTTTATTCAGCTCATAGTGGTGAGGAGGAATGAATGAAAGTCCCCTCGAAGTATCTGCTTTATATACATTATTTACACAATGGGCTGCACATGATTGGCTATTCTGGAATTCTACTGTAAGCCAATCAGGTTGTGGATTCACTTATATCTGGAGCATGATTGGGTGGTTCCTGCCAACCAATCATACTGCTGCATTGTTCTAGGACCAATCAGACTGCTGCATTCTGAATCCTATTGTTCTAGGACCAATCAGACTGCTGCAGTTTGGATCCTATTCAACTCAGTACATAACACCCATACAGATTTTTCCACTGTTTACATAATTCCAGGTATGAAACCACATTTCCTTTATTGAGTTTTAAGGATGAAGAGGGCCATCTGCAATTGGGGGGGGGGGGTGTCTCTTCGCTTCCATAGTACTTAATGGAGCTTGATCAATCAGTTAATTTTTGCGGCCAAAGAGGGTGCTCTCTTATCAGGCAAACTGTTGAGGAGAGCATTCTTTCGCAACTTCCCAGGTGCTAGGGAGAAGATGTTGATGTGTTCCTGCCTTCCTGTGCTGGCAAACCCATTCTCTTTCCCCATACAGCTTAGTGGGAAAATGATGGTCTCTAGAGGGGAAGCTTGCTTGATGTCTCCAGTCCTGCCATCAGACTCAACTGAGGTTTATTGCTATGCTAACCTCTGTAGGAGAAACTGCTGCTGCATCTGAACAAATGTTGAGTTGCAGTGGATGCAGAGCTTCCACCCGAGTCAGTTTTAGGTTCTGCACCTCCACCTCTTCCCAAGTTCCTCTCTCAGGTCTCTTTTTGCTCCAGTCAGGTGTTTGTTTTCCAGTGGGCAGGAGGAAATTTATCAGATTTCTTATAGGCCCAGGGGACTATATATATGCAACCTTGATCATGGCTTTCTACTTTTGGAGGAAGGTTGATAGAAAGATACAGCTCCTAGTATCTGAAGGGGAAAAAAAGATATTTTTAATACCTGGTGAACTAGATAGAGCTCTTAGCTTTTCAGTACTATGTTTTCAAGCCATTTTGGCATGGGTAATCTTCTGAAAGTTCACAAGAAGCTCTCTTAAATTATGATCTTTTTAAAGTCTTAAACTTGCTTGTCCCTTTTGCGCTGGGGACGCGGGTGGTGCTGTGGGTTAAACCACAGAGCCTAGGACCTGCCGATCGAAAGGTCGGCGGTTCGAATCCCCGCGGTGGGGTGAGCTCCCGTCGTTCGGTCCCAGCTCCTGCCCACCTAGCAGTTCGAAAGCACCCCTAAGTGCAAGTAGATAAATAGGGACCGCTTTCTAGCGGGAAGGTAAACGGCATTTCCGTGTGCGGCGCTGGTACTGGCTCGCCAGATGCAGCTTAGTCACGCTAGCCACGTGACCCGGAAGTGTCTTCGGACAGCGCCGGCTCCCGGCCTCTTGAGCGAGATGAGCGCGCAACCCTAGAGTCGGTCACGACTGGCCCTGATGGGCAGGGGTACCTTTACCTTTTGCGCAAGTTGTGTATAAAGCTGCAGTTGTGCTGGATGATTATTAGATTTCACTTTCTACAAGGGATTTGTGTGAACCGGTTACAAAAAGTTAGAACCTATTGTTGGGCTCATCATTACTGTCCTGGAACTAGATTATCAGTTTGATCCTCACTATACCAGTTACGATTTATGATGGAAACAGGGTCTCTTGGGCTAGTGATCCTCTGCAGGTTAATACAGCTTTGGTTAATTAGCAGACAGTTTTAATAACTTTAGGACTTCTCATTTTAAGGCATATGTTTTTATTTTTAGTTGGCAATAAAATAAAATAATCTGATCATTTGGCTGGTTAGGGAAATGAGACAGTTTCATTCTCACGACTTGGATAGCTTTTATCATTTTTTGAAAGTTAAAACAAAATCTCTTGAATTCACTCACTGGTACATTTTTTGTCTTTCCTTTCGTTATATAGTGGTGAATTGTAGAAGGGATTTATTCTTTTAAATTATTCAAGTGATGAAAAGCCCCCAATAGTTATATTAAACTTGACAAAATTAACTGTGACGAATGGAAGTGCTGCTTTTGCAGGGGGGGGAGTAACTGTTTGGGAAGAAAAACCATTGAGAAAAGAGAGGATGGATGCTTCCTCTGTTTATGTGGCTATAAAAGCTAGTATTATGTTCATGTTCTGCAGGCTTGAGCAAAAATCCCCCCCCCCCCGCTTGTTAAGTAACCTAAACAACAACAAACCCAATCTGAATCTTCTTCTTTTTAAAGGATCTCTTAAAGCCCTGGGGTCACAGTCTTGATTTTCTTTCAGATCTGAACTGTAAACTAGAAGACAAGACAGAAGATGGAGAGTTGATAGATTGTAAGAAAAGGCCGGAAGAAGGGGAGGAGTTAGAGGAAGAAGCTGTGCACAGCTGTGACAGCTGCCTCCAGGTGTTTGAGTCACTGAGTGATATCACAGAGCACAAGATTAATCAATGTCAACTGACAGGTAAACAATACTTATCACTTTGTGTCTCCTTCCACTGTTCTGTTTCTGATTTCAGGTCCTTTCTTCAGAACCGCTCTCTTATTCCCCTCCCCCCCCCCCATTTCCCCCTTCCCTGTTATTTTACTGCTAAAGATGCTCAGGTAATTTTGTCCACATTTCTGAAACGATTCCATTGTTCTTCAGTGAATGGGTTCCATTCAGGTTCTAAGGAAGCATGGATCATTCTGGCAGACCATTAAACACCATTGTAGATTTCTTTATAGCTGATTTTTCTTACTTGCCTCTCCAAGCGTCTCTTATGCAATTTGATGTAAGAAAAAATGGCGTGGGTACAACCTGGTCCTTGAAAACTTAGACCCAGGGCTCCAAATGCTGTTTTCAGAAATGGTATGTGGCGATCACTGATAGAATTTGCACTGGATGTAGTGAAACATCACACCAATAATTGTAGTGTGCTGGTCACAGTAGCCTCATGAACCTACTCCTATCCAGTTGTAACACTGTGGACAAAGATGCTGTTTGGTGTTTTACTTTTGGGCCTGTGGTCTAGAGCGATATCTGGGCCCTAAAGAAAGGTGGATTTTCTCAGTGGGTTTTCTTAGCAGTGATTGGGACTGACAGAACCAAATAAATTTCTAATGCAATTTACTAAACAGAATATGGACTTGGATGCTGGGATGGTGATGAGAAGACCCACCTCATATAACCCCATGTGGTAAACCACAGGAAGCATTTTGGTTGAGAAGCTTTCTTGAAAAATCTTTTGGCCTCAGAAGCATGAGGAATTATGTAGGGGCAAACCAATGCATCCTATATCCTTGAAGACCAATCCAGGGACTCCAACCCAAAGGAATGCAGGTCAGGGCAGCTCCAGAAAACAATTGATATTAGACATTCATGTTTTTTGAAATCAAAGTAATTTTTTCAGCCGTGAAGAAATAAGTGGTGCAGCACTGGCAACAATCCCTTGGTCTAAGCAAGCAAATTCTCCTTTACCTACCATAATAAGACTATATCCAAAAATAAACACATTTTTTACACAATTCCCCATGGTTTCTTCATTTACTTGTGAATGTTATTCAGATTGGCCTAAACCTTCTGAGTTCAGATCACAGGAATCATCACGGCCAGCAGTTAGCTATTTCTGTAGAGAAAAATGTATGAGACGTGTGCTTTTTGCAATTAAGGGAAGCAGATAAGCATTTTGCAGTATTATTTGTGTGCATTTACTGGCACCTTTAGCTCTTTAGCCAAAGCAGCCACACAAGATTGCATACTTGTGTGTATAAAGCAGGCTGTAGCTCAGCAGCAGAATACATGCTTTGAATGCAGAAGGTCCAAAGTACATGCAGTTAAAAAGCAGTCTCTGATAACAAGGCTGGGGAAAGGCCCTGGAGAGAATCCTTAGACTCAGAGAGCTGCCTTCAGTCAGAGTAGATGAAGCTGTCTGGGAATGCTTATATTCATAAGGTAGCCTTGTATGTTCATATGTATAATCTGGTACTGAAGCCAATTCATGGTGAATAGAGAAACAGAACAAACATATTTAAGGGGGAAATCTCTCATAATATGGCACACTGTGTGATGCCAAAATTTGGCATCCCCAAATGGATCTTCTCAATTGTGTACAGGGCTGTCCTAAGCATATGCGGTGCCGGGGTGCAAAGATCTGCCTGGCGCGCCCGCCCCCCACAGGTTGCCCAGTCCCAGGTGCAAAGGAGGGTGGAGCTGGCCAGCTGTCTCAGCATCTCACTGGCTCGTTCGCCCCTGAACTTGCGGCGCAGAGCTGCCAGCAGCGGAGGAGCCCGCCACGGCGCTCCGACCGACAGGTGGGCTCTTCCCTGGACTCAACTCTTGGTCCCTGGACTCTCAGCCTGGCGCCCCTGAAAGCCTGGTCCCTGGGTGCCCCGCACCTCTAGCGCCTATGGGTAAGACGGCCTTGATTGTGTATCTTCTCAGTTTGGCGCCCCCTCGGCTTGGCATCTTGTGTGGGGAACTGCCTGCACTGCCCTATATTTGAAGCTGCAGACAATCGCAGTATATATTTTCTGTGTGTTGCCTATGTTTTGCTTTTTGCTCTTGGTCTTTTGAAATGTTCTTCTGACCAAAGTTTGGGTAAATCAATCCTTCTGTTTCACTCCAGCCCTTTTATGTACTTGTCATGCTCTCCTTTAGGCAATTCTTATTTAGTCTGGCAAGGTGTTGGTGTCGGTGGGTGGAAACCCCTCCCCCCCAATTTGGCCATTTATGTCTGGTAAACTTTCTCCTTTTCTACCAAAAAGAAGAAACAAAAATAAAAAATTGCTGCCTCCATTTTTCCTTGACGGACCCTTTGTAATCCCCTGACATATCTCACCCGGAGCTGGGTGTTGAGTTGAGTGACTGCAAGCAGCATGAACTGAATATCGCGCAACTAGGGAACTGAAGCGAAAGGAGAAATTCCTGGAGCACTGCTCCTGATCCACTTCACCCCAGGTCATGCTGGAGGGCAGAACTTGCCATGCTAAATGAGGGTTAAAATGGCTCTGCCACTTGAGTACATTTAAAAAGAAATGTTTTTCAAAGAAAGGCACTGAATCCCCTAAAAAGCCTGGTGTCTCAGTCTTGCTGTAGAAATTGTTGACTGGTAGAAATCAAAACTATTCAAAATAAAACTGAGGGTTTGGAAAAAATTAAAAACCTCTTTCTGCATCGAAGGCCCAAGATTGTTCCTCGTGCTCTGCCACACCTGAAATAATCCAAGATTAAGTACGGTGTGCTGTGCTTGAAACAAGGATTATACAAATATGCCATTTTCTTAAAAGTATCTCATGTGTGTGCTTGTTTTTAATGCTGTCTGCAGGATCAGTCAAAAATATTTTATGTGTTGGTTCCAGAGGGTGGCATATATTAGAAAAAAATAAATAGCAAATGGTTTTGTCCTGGATATGGTATGAAATAAAGCCCTTGTACAGTTTTCTAGTTGTTTCATTTTTCTAATTAACAATGGGCAAAAGAAGAGACATTGCCCCAGCTGGTAAGCCAAACTATGGTTTATTGGAACCACACAGATGTGCAGAGCCCTGGAGAGTTGCTCGCAGCTGCTTTTCTCCAACCTAGTCCTTTTTACCCCCCAATGGGGTTTGGCTGGTATGGCTAAAATCTTGGCTTAGCACGGCACTGGAGTAAAAAAGACCAGGAAGAAGGCTTGCTGTGTTGTGTGAACCAGGCCGTGTATGAAAGAACGAGTGAAGAAAGCATGCTTCAGCCCCCAAATGCTGAAATTGGGTACTTGAGGCTGCAATCCTATATATAATTCCCCACGAGTGTAATAGGACTTACTTTCCAATAAATGTGCACAGAATAGTGCCGTAAATTAGGCTGCTAAATCTATGTTTTCATTCCTATCATATTTAGTTTAGTTTTGAGTTATTGGAAGTTTCAGCACCATGTTTTGTGTACGTTAAGCACAATAATGTCAAGAAAATATGACCCAGTAACCTAAATATAAACTGATGAAGTATTACTGAGCCCAAAGATAGTTGCTGCTTTTAGCAAGTATTGATTTTTATGATGCTTGGAGAGATAGCAAACTTCTGAAAAAGCTTTTTTAAGGAACTTTATTATAGATTTAGGATCCTGTTTTGCAGACACAGTTAAGTTCTAATTCAGATCATATTCTGGTGCTACTTTTCTTCCTGGGATCGTACTTCCGCGACTCGGCAAAATCAAATCCTCTTTCATAGAGGCTCAGGAGCAATCCCATATTCAGAGAAAGACGGGATCTTTTCTTTCCATCTCTATTTTTCTTAGCGGTGAGGAGAGTAGAAACCTATGAGTGTGTGGCCTATTGCTGATCTTTCCCAAGGTGTGGAATGGTCAATAATGCCAAAGTAGGCCCTAACCTGGGATGCGGGTGGTGCTGTGGGTTAAAGCACAGAGCCTAGGACTTGCCAATCAGAAGGTTGGTGGTTCAGATCCCTGCAACGGGTTGAGCTCCCGTTGCTCGGTCCCAGCTCCTGCCAACCTAGCAGTTCGAAAGCACGTCAAGTGCAAGTAGATAAATAGGTACTGCTCCTGCGGGAAGGTAAACAGCGTTTCTGTGCACTGCTCTGGTTCGCCAGAAGCGGCTTAGTCATGCTGGCCACATGACCCGGAAGCTGTACGCCAGCTCCCTCGGCCGATAGAGCGAGATGAGTGCCGCAACCCCAGAGTTGGTCACGACTGGACCTAATGGTCAGGGGTCCCTTTACCTTTTTAGGCCCTAACCTAATAACTTTATTCTAGTTCAGAATGCAAAAACTAATTTGACTTGCTTCTGTGTCCCTGGCCATGTGTTGTGTGCACATGGGCTTGGGGTGTGTAAGAGAGCTTTCTCCGCACTATACTGTAAATGGCGATGTAAACTTGGGAGCCTGAGAGGCCTTTTGTGATGTGGCTCTAAGGTGCAAAGGGGGGAGAAGAGGGTCTGCATTCAAAGAGTTGGGTGGGGGAAGCGCATGCTAGCTATGAATTTGTTTTCAGTGGTAGAGTATAGCCTTATGTTGCTGCTTCTCCTGAACATTGTGGGATCCAGACTGAAATTCGGTCAATTATAGGAACATAGGAAGCTGCCTTATACTGAGCCCGTCTAGGTTAGTATTGTCTTCACTGACTGGTAGCAACTCTCTAGGGTCCCTCACAACCCTACCTGGAAATGCCAGGGAATGAAATTGAGGCATTCTGCATGCAAAACATAATCATTATCATCATTTCATTTTCATGCTGCCTTTTCATAGTTAATAATGATTATCGATAATACTAATTTTATTATTTATACCCCGCCCAACTGGCTGGGTTGCCCCAGCCTCTATGAGTGGCTTCCAGCACACATAAAAACATAATAAAATGTCAAATATTAAAATCTTCCCCATACAGGGCTGCCTTCAGATGTCTTCTAAAAGTCAGATAGTTTTTTATTTCCTTGACATCTGGTGGGAGGGCATTCCACAGGGCGGGCGCCACTACCAAGAAGGCCCTCTGCCTGGTTCCCTGTGACCTCACTTCTTGCAGTTAGAGAACCACCAGAAGGCCCCCCCGAGCTAGATCTCGATGTTTAGAATGAAGATGCCACCAAACCGAACTATTTCCGCATAAATAATAAATTGTAATAAGATCTAAAAATTAAAGATAGAAAAAATTATATTGATAACAGCAACTCCCCACCCCCCACCCCAAGAAAAACCCCTATACAATACCCCAATCCGAATTGCTCCATCACTGAGCTACAGTAGTAATTATGCTCCTGTCATTGTTTCCAGTCAGACCAAATTGGAGTTGAGGATTAAAGTTTTTAAACGAAGGCCACAATTCAGATTCCAACGCCTGATTTAAGGTAACAGTTCTGTGCAGACTTACCTGGGAGTACATTGTGCTTTGCTTCTGGCTGGACTTGTGAAAGATTGTGCTGTATTCCTGTGGGTTTCAGGGGCTTGTGGCTGAAACCCTAATTCAAACATGAAGGCTCCATCCAGTGGCTCTGGTGTATACTGAGCGCTCAAAATATTCCCCAGTGTCGGAGATAATAAAACAGCCTATGCTCCCATAGAGCACAGTCCTGTAAGATTTTGGATTATGACTGTAAGGGAAGCAAGTCTTGCTCATTTTTGTTTTAAATATGCATAATATCCATCTGGGGTTAGCATTGGGCTGCAGGACACCCCCCCCAATAAAAGTTACAAGCACTTCTAATTAAAATGCTGACAAGAATATATATGCAGACGTACTTGGGGAGAGTGAATGGTTATGTACCAGAAACATAAGACCTACTCACATGGATTAAGAATAAAGCACATTTCCATTATAGAGAGTAGATCAGTTCAGACCTCTATGCTCTTCTCTGCTTTTAGATAGAATTTATCAAACATTTTTCTTTGTCAGCTGTTTTTGTTTTAACTTAATATTGTTTTCATATATTTATCAATTTAGACCCAGAAAAATGATCTTCTGAAATCAAAGGAAGATAATCTAGAACCTATAGCCTTGGAGGCACATGAGATTTGTATACACTGAATGAACACTGTAGTGACAGTCTTCATCAACATACATTCAGCGAAACATCAGCACTGAGCTTATGTGCATACAAGCTGAATGCTCATAATGCTCTATCCATGGGTCCAGGAACTCTCCAAGGTCCCATATATCGTGTACTGTTCTTACAGTTTCCTGATGTTGTTCTGAATGCATACAGGAGGGGTGAGCCAATGGAAGTAATTCCACTCCATTTCTGTACGTGAATCTGGTGTATACATGTGCAATGTTCTTTTATACTTTTATTCTTGCTACTCTAGGTTCAAATTTTCTCCAATGTTCTTGATACGCACAAAAAATTAAAGGAATTCCATCTATACACCCAACTCATGTATTTTATATATGGTGAGATAATTTAAATCAATGTGATTTTAAATCAGCAAGAAAGAAAAGGCAAATTTAAACTTGGGTTTTCATGTATTTCCTAAGCAATGGTGTAAAATCAAAATCTGTAAATATATTTAAAATGCGGAGAAATTGGTTCTTCATTTGCATAGAATAGTCTCATTTAATTCATTGTATCTGGTAGAAGTCATTGATTCAGTTTAGAGATTCATTGTACAGCTAAGAAGCCTATGTTCATATTATTTAATATGAAACAGGTTATTCTTTAAGAAAAACTTAGCATATGTGATTTTTAATAGATTTCTATCTGCCTTGATCTATTGCTCAGCCGACCAGCTACTGCCCCTAGACTTGCACATGACCACTCAGTATAGATTGATGAAGGCTTGATTGAAAAGTTTATCTCACGATAATATTGACTTCACAGGAAAGTCCTCCCTAATTGATTATTTTCCTTTTGTTGTCTTTATAGGGAAGTTTGAGAAAAGAAGCCTTACATAGGGCATTAGTACACGGCACACAATGGAATAAAACATGCAATTCTCTGCCAAGATAATCCAAATTATGTGCCAAGAAAAATTGAATCTGGCAAGCTTTATAAATGATGTGATATTGTGCAGGGCGCTAAAGCCGCCTGTTCTTGTCCCTTTTTAGTCACTGGCTACAAGATTAAAAGTGCACGCTCACAGTGATAGGCAATTGGAAACTTTTGACAAGAAAAATCAGAGCAAGAGTTGAATCTAATTGAGTCATTGCCAGAGAGGAACAACTTCCTCTCATGTCACTTTCACCCTTCAGCTTATGTGCCCCCTGCTCTCTCCCCTCCCCCCCCCATCTGTTCTGGAAGGTTGGGTCAAAATGCAGATTTTGGGGGGTGCAGGGCAGACAAGGTTGCTAGGAAGGAGAGAGGAGAGAGAGGAGTTCCACCGCTTAGGCAGACACCATTCCTCTCGCACAGTGGCTCCATTCTATACAACTCAGTGTCTGCACCCTCTATCAAGTTTTTCCCATGCTAGTGAAAAACCACAGATTGATACGTCAAGATTGATACGTCGGCAGCAGTGCCCAGGCAGAAATTGGGCAAGTGTCTGGGAAAATCTGGACGTATGGCAGCCCACGGCAGCAGTGCCATTTTTGCCATTTCCCCATAAAAATAGCTCAAAATGGCATTTTTTAAAAAAAAGTCATTTTGCCCCCAAATCTCAACAACTTTGGGCAAAACTAAAAACTCAACAACTTTACATTGTTTGAAATATGGCAACCCTAGTTTTCAGGATTTATATCATGCCTTCCCACCAAGGTGTCAGAACAGCTAACAACAAACACATGTACAATCAAAAAGGTAGAAAAAAGCAATAGCAAAAACACTAACCTTACACAGCCTTTCCCGTTTTTCTGATTAGGAAAGGGAGGGGAAGTAAAAGGGGGAAAGTGGCTTATCTCATGGGGTGTTAGAGTCAATAGGTAAGAGAAGATATGTGGCAGAACAATTGCATATTAAGTACTGGTGGAACAATGTAAGTATTAAGAAGATTTTTGGTGCGTTGTCATTCTAGCACAAACCAGATTTGTGACTTCACATTTTATTTCTAGAGACAGAAATTGTGTCCAAGTGATGGTGGGGAGTTTTGCTTTTTTGTACATTGTGCCTGGCTGGGAAAATCTATTACAAAATACAGTTAACAGAAATGCATTAGAGGGAAAGTCAGAGCAGTTATTTCATATGGTTGCATTGGAGTCTGAGGGAAGGGATAGGATTTAGTATTATACTGTTAATAATCAGTATTCATTAATGTATACACCATTCTGAGATGAGGGCCATTTTGCACATTATATTCAGGAAACATGAGTGTGCAAAGGTAACTGCAGCCAACTGTGGCTCCCTGACAAGTTTACTTACATGATTCACCTTTTTGCAGGTGCATCTTTGCCACAGTCACACTTTACGGTGTACATCAAAGCATGATAGTACAATTAGAAAATGCAATATGCTCCTTTGTGACTTAGCAGCAAGTTCTCCCTGAGCCTCTTGTGTTTCCCTGTTGCTTCCCAGGGTAGCTGGGAAGAAAAATTATGCTGTGGCTGCCAGTGAGCTGCAAGTGAGGGAAGAACTGTTCCACAATCATGGCACTACTAACAGTGCATTGGCAGAGGCTTGCAAAAATCCTGGGGCTCCTGTTCTAGGGTTGTTGCCAAGTTCAGAAACTGTGGCAAACACACAAGCTTTCAAATAAGGGTGCAGAATTGAGGTCAGGGTGCCGTCACTGGAGTAAACGTGGTAGAATATCCTTTCTTACTTAACTCCCTTGAGTTAAAGCACCGCAACCACACATTGCTTCTTTACACAATAGTTGCTTAAACAGAATTTGGCCCTGCTGTGTATGCATTCTGTTTGTCCATCTCCTGCACCTTAATGAACTTTTGCACTAAATCCCAAGATGGCTATTTAGCAAGATTACAAGTGGATGAATGGATGATGCATGTGTGGCTTCATATACCAGTTATATTTATTATATTATATTAACTTTATCTCAACGTGTTAGTCTTATATGAATTTTTAAAACAAATTCTGTTAGAAGTACGGTTGGTATATATTTTGTGCAGTGTCTTCATTCATCAGGATGACTAAGAGGCTGCAGAGATTTTATTTTTTTGACAAATCTGTCATCCGATTCCAAAATGGCTGATGACAGAAGAAAACTTTGTTAAAGAAGTAGAACTTCATGTTCTTAATTCTTTCTTTGGGCTGAAAGGTCACCATCCTTGGTAGGGGAGATCACCTGGGAATGGTGTAAATGTAGTGGAGATCTCTGACCTGTTAATAAGCACCAGGAGAAGGAGATAGGGATCATTCCACAATGTGCCCTGGGGGTACTTTTCCTTTAAACTTCAAGCTGTGTAGCTGGAACTGTTCAACTTTTTATTTCTTTCAGTTTTACCTTCAGGGGAAAATTGATCGATTTGGAGATGATTATTCCATAATCTCTGAATCTCTCTTTCTCCACATTGCAGTGGGAACTCCTTGAAGTTTAAAGGCATTGTGTTTCCTCAGTGCATTGTGCAGTGAGCCCAAAGAATGTATGGCGACAGGAGTATTCTTTAACAGATGGATGGTAGTAGGCATGTTTGGAACTGTAATACTCATGTTTTATACTAAGGTTATATCTTAGCTTATGTTGTATCCTTCCCAGCAGTTTCTGGGATGGTGTTGGGATGACAGAACAAGATAGCAGAAACAAAAGCTTGTGCATGTGTTGTGGACTGAGAGATGAGAACATTGGTTACAGATCTTTCAGCAAATGATTTGTGCTCCCCCACCATGAAACAGCAATGAAACCATCCCTCATAATTTTGTTTTGCCCCCTCCTTGATATTTGCTTCATAGCGTTAAAACATTTTCACACAAGATGATGTAAATGATAACTGAGTTGCTGAAATCTCATTTGTTACCAGAACAGTATGATCAATGACATTCTCAAGCTCACTGCCAATATTTCACCACTGTGAATCTGTATCTGCATATAAAACAATTCATGGGGAGCTCGCTGAAATAAAAAGTAGAGGGAAAGTTTCCCTTGACTTTTCTGTCCACATTTGATTCAGCCGCTCAACGCCTACTAAAAGTATTTTTATGGATACATTCTTAATTCCTGAAGTTGGAAATACATAGCCAGGACACCTATGTATACAATAACAGAGCAGACTGACAAGGTGTCAAATTCAGGAAAATGGTGGTTCATGCACTTTTTTTTGCACAGGGGGAGGGAAGCAAGCTAAATAATGTATCAGAGAAATGCCTGATCTTTCACTGCTTTTCTAACTGTGAATGGAAATGGTGTGTCTCATTTGTTTTTACTGCTTCATTCCAGCGGGAAGTCCAGTTTAATGACTGGAGGAGGGTTGGGTGTCTCCCGTGGAGAAGGCACAGGAAGGGTCAGGTTTTTCAAACACAATGCAAGCCCCTTTACCAGATGTAAAAGTTAACAAAAGGAAAAGTGGGAACAGCAGATTCTGATTATTTACTTTCTCTTGATGAAAGCAAAGTTCAGCTTATGTGTCTGAAGTGCACTTTAATAAATTACGGCACAACTACTGCTTAATAAACATTCTCTGAAACCTGAAAAAGCACACTGCCATTGCCACAAATCCTAAAATATATGAAATTCTCAAAGTATTCTGAGCCTCGGATTAAGTTCAACCTTCGTCCTCAAAAATTCCAGACTGTCAAAACATTTACTCTTTGAATTTTGATTTTAAAATGTATTGCAGACATAACAATGTTAGTCTTTGACCTTCATCTTTCTGTTGATTAAGCTGTATATTATCATCCTATCCTTGCACTCAATAAAGCCCTGGTAGCCACAGCATCTGAATTCCTTTCTTAATGTAAAATAACTTCTCAAGTCAAATGAATTGAACCTTCTTCGAAACAGTTTTTAAAAATATCTACCCCCTTCAAAGTATACTTTGAGTCTTTTATGAAAGATAAACCCATTCTCATCCCTTTGATAGCCAGGTGAGGACCCCTGTGTTTGCATGCATATGCAAGTATGCTTTATGAAAAAAGTGTTACATTCAACTTCTTCCAGTTGCAGGTATTCACATGGAAGTTATTCATAGCTCAATCCTATGCATGTTCCATTCAGAAGTAAATATAACTTTTTGATGTGGCTTACTCCCAGGTATGTTTGCTTAGGATTTCATCCCCAGTCTTGGCAATTGCTTCTTGTCTCTGAAGTGCAGTGTGCACACAGGTCTCAGTCAAGCATTGGGCCTAGCACTGTCTCCTGAGATTGGCAGGTCTGATACAAATGCTGGGATGACGGTCTTCTGACTTGGCTGGTCAACACCCACAGGAGCCCATGAAGCTGTCTTATATTGAGTTATAGCGCTGGTCCATTTAGCTCAGTATTGCCTACATTGATTTGTTGTGGCTCTCCAAGATTTCAGACAGTCTTACTTGACAGTGGCAGGGATTGAATCTTGGATCTTCTGTGTTCAAAACATGTACATGACCACTGAGCTACAGCCCACCCCTGAGCCTTCACACGCCATCTTTCCTAGTTTCCAAACCTACTTCTGTATCTAGCACCTGACTTTCTGGAAACTGGTGTGGAAGACACAAATTCTAGTAAAATAATCTGGTCCTTGCATATGAGAATTGTGTGCATTTATGGAATGATTCACACAATTTACTGCTTGTCTTGAGCGGACAGCCTGTTTTGCTTCTGTCCCTATCTGCAGAACATGATGCGTAGCATTCCTATATGTATAAAACATATATACAGAAATTTCTCTTTGACGTATCCATGAGTTGCGACTCAGAATTGTATTGCTCAAATGTATGTCACTGTGGTTTTTGTATGCACAGAAACTGTTGTAGGTTTTCCCTAAACCCACAATGGTTGGACAATATAGTCTGTGATTTCGCAGTGTTGCTATAACAAAAGAGGGGGAGAGGGAAATCCTTGTTATTTTACGATATGCATATTACAGACTCATGTTCTAATTCAGTGGTCTCTTTGAGCTTGGGAACACTAGTGTGCACATGGATTCCATGCCTACAGGGAATGTCCCATTTACTTCAGTGGAACTGTAGGCACTCTTAAGATATATAGAAGTTCCATGTGTATATTTGAGTAGATGTGGATGTGCAGCTTAAAGTGTATGCATTACATAACTGTCCTGGCATTACCCAAGACTCATTCAGATTTTGTGTGTGGCGGGAAATCCTTTCCTAGATCCTTGTACACAGCAATGCAATTGAAAAGAGAGCTGGAGTACTTAGTCTGCAAAGTTTAAATCTCCTTTTAGCTAATCTACATTTTCATTGTCTTAGATTAAGTCTTTTGGATTTTGGATTCTAATTACTACAATTATGTTTCTCTGTTCATTCATCTTTTAAATTTCTAATTCATCATCCAACCCTTTCCTATCCCTTACTTGGCTGTGATAATTTTTCTGTCTGGGAGGTTTCCTCATCTCCCCTTGTTTACCCTGTTGCTGAAATTTAGATTGTGAGTTTCTCAGGACAGAGACCTTTTTTTTGTTGCTTTGTACATTGATGCCACTAAATGAATAAATCCCATGGTATTCTATGTCATGGGCTGAATGAGCTGCTTCTCCCCACCCTGGGACCTCATCTTTACAATTTCTTCCTTGTTTTGTTCTTTAGCAACTTACATTTTCAGTGTTTCCCTAAAGGCCTAAGGGATCAATAAACCACCCAAATCAAACCAGAATATGGGCTCCCAGGTTCAGTTTTGTGACATGGGAAAGTTGTTGGCCCTCAAAAAAGACAGTCCAGCAATTACATGTGTGTGATCCTTTTTGATTTCTTCAAAGCATCCAGTTTTCTCTGTTGTGGGACAACTATGTTTATATATCATGAAAAAATACTGTTCCAGGAATCTTGGGTCAGGTAGGGGGACTTGAATTCCCGCCCCCAATCAGTTCTCTCTATAAAAGTCCTGTATCAGTTCCGGCATGCCCCTTGACGTCCTCCTCATCATCTTCAAAATGGCTTTGGACATTACAAATGTACTCTCCTAGCTGGATGCAGAGTCAGCCACACATATGGCTGATGGCATGTCTTTATATTGTTGGAAAGTTCAACAGGAAATGTGTGCATGCTCATGCCAGCTATGCTGCCTGTCTGCTTTGTATTTTTACAAATAAGCACTACAATCTTGGATGACAGACTTGAGTCGTCCATTGGTCACAGTACTTGCTAGTCATGCCTCCAGCTGCTCAGTCAGTGAATTTATAATACCAGGAATAAATACCCTTGCTTGTGCAGAAGTGTAGAGATTATCATCTGCTGTATACACAATCACTGTCATTGTTCCTATAGTATCAGTTCCACACAGGACAGGCCGCATTTGTGTGCAGACAAATCCAATGGACTTGGTACAAATCTGTTGCTTCCAATATGTGTGCAGGCAGCATCAGGAGTCTTCATAGAGCATGGGAAGTCTTGCTCATACCTCTTCTATCCTCTTCCAGACTTTTGTTCTTGCCTTCATGCAGCTCCTGAATTGGGGCCACTTGGAAATCTATGTATGGGTGCTGCACACAGTGGATTGGGTTCTCCCCCATCTGTTTTGACATCATGAGAAATCTTTCATGGCTTTTTTTAGACATAGATGGTGGAACCTGAACTTTCCTTCCATTTTCTTCTTGCTTTCTCTCTGATATTTCTAACACAGCATTATGCTATGTGAACAAAAAGGTTCAGCTATCCAATAATTGTCTAAACTTTGGAACCTTCCTTTCAGCCAGTCAATTGAGCAGCGAATTTGGGAATATTTTGTCTTAGCTTTAGATGTAAACTCATGAGTTGAGGATCTATGGCCTCCCACTTCTTATGCTGCTCTTTTTTCCAATATACATAAATAAACGACCATTTACATTGGGTGCCCAGGATGAAAGATCCTACTTGTGTCATATCCTTTTTAGGGAGTGTCTTGTTCCTTGGTGATTTTTTTTTTCTGCAACAAAATTTAAGAGGGCTGTGTAAAATGGTTTGGGGAAATGTTTCAAATACTGTTTTCAGAAAGTGCTATAGTACACTAAACAAAAAGGCTCTGTGTGTGAAATCAGAATTATTATTTTCCACTGCTGTATAGAAATAATTTGCAAATCGGTATGCATTAAAATATATCCCAAGTTCTAGTTTACTGATCGTAATGAACTACTTATTGAAACACTGTGCAGCTCACAAATGACTCTCCAATTTGAGTAATTTCGTAGGAATATAAAATATATTCTGTGGGAGAAATAGAAGTGTGGCTAAGAACTGTTTTGTATGCAAGAAACAATAGAAGCATTACTTGCTGATCATAAATTGCTGAATTGTTAGCTTTTTCAGTTCAAGAGATGCATAAAAAGAGATGTCTAAAAACCATATAATTTAGTACTGAAAGCTAACAAAGAACCCACAAAACCAAACATTTATTTTTTGAAACAAAAAAATATTAGGGTGTGGAGCACAGGAAAGCTGAAATAAATAGAATGGTAGCACTGCACTCTGGTCAATGGCTTTGGTATAAAAACCTGTTGTAGCCCTTTTCAGACATTATTTATCTTGTTAACTAAGACTGCAGATGCAGTAGACACAACTAGCTAGGCCACCTTCCACCACTGCTTCATTCACCTTTCACAAGGGTAACTGTCTGCAGCAGGGAACCATGCATGTCTCTTAAACCTCCCCAAACATGTTTTAGAACCCTAATTATACCGGTTATGGTGTTTCCACATAAACCTCCTCATTCCCTCCAGCAATGTTCAGATGGTTTGAAGATCTCCTGGGAGGGCTTCCTAATCAGTGTCTCTACAATCTACATTTCTCCCCCTTCAAGCAGAAGCTTTGGCCCATGGTCTGGTCCATAATTACTATAACTCTCTGTTTCCCCCTCCTATCCTCATTTCAGTTGGTTGAGAATATCTCTGCTAATAATGATCCTTCTCTTTTGCTGCTGTGATCATATTGTTTCCTGTAATGTGTTGGCATGGCTGCCTATCATTAGCTACATCAACTGTAGGTTTTTATTTCTACTGTTACAGCTCTCCACTTTTCCTTCCCCATATATATCCTTTCCCACTCTGTACTGTTACTTTTCTCATTGGTTGGATCCATACAGGAAAAAAGCATGTCGTCCAATGAGCTATTGTTTGTTAGGTTAGCATTCTATCAAACATTCCTCCTTTCTTTTCTTCTTCCTTTCATGTACCTATCTCTAACAAATGTCTTCTTCCTTGCAAGAGCTTTCTCTCTTTATGTGTTACTTTTAATGCAAGAATGTCATGCGTAGTCTCACATTGAAGCCCTTGCCAGGCTGAGATCTGCTTGGCTCCATGTGCCTTCAGATCACAGCACACATCCATAATTATTTGAGCCCCACATTATCTGCATTGCTTCTCCTGCAATCCTGTAACTCGTCTGTCACTCCACTGCCACACCATTCTGCCCCTCCTCATTGGCAGACTGCTCATTTGCTACACTTCCCTTTTTCTGCATTATTATTGAAGGAGTATCCATGTTACTTTTTATGTTCTGCCTGGCACCTAGTCAATCAAATGTTAAATAGCAATAAAAGTAGAAGCTCAGGGGGGAAATAAGTATGGAAGGCAGGGCCCTCCTAATGTACAAATGTGTTTGGTAACCCGAACAGAGTGATTTGATTTCTCACATTTGGATCCATTCTCCCCCACCCAGGTAGTGTAGAAAGGGTTATTCAATTTATTTATCCTCTCAACAATCATGGAAAATAGGTTACTCTGAAGAAGTACTAATATCTCCAAGTCCTGCCCCCCACCGCCAGTAATCTCCATCTCTCTGTAGGCATTTTGAATCTAGATTCGTTCCGTCAATTTTGTATCTGTGTATATGAGTACATGGGTACATTAACAAAGATTTTTTTTATATAAAGAGATATAAATTATTTCATATGAATATATTGATCTATCACTTTAGAATTCTTAGAGAAATCAATGGATACCGACCCTCATTTTCTGACATGGGTAATAAACTTTCATAAGCCTGAGTTATGTTAGGTGTATTGAGTGAGAAAATGAAACACGCGTACACTTATACCCTAGTATTCCTGTTGACCTCAGTATACTAAATATTAATAACCATGGGGTTTTTATCGGAAAGCGATATTGCCTATTTTAGGGCAATATATGCTGGATACGCCTTCCCAGCCAACTTATCTATCTCTCTTTTTAAATATGGCAGAATATTCAGAAACATGATTTGCCTCACCTGCAGTGTGAAGGAAGGGACAGGGAATAGTGTGCCACCATGTGGCTTTACTGAACATGTTGCTCCACCTTTAGAATCATAGAATGGTAGAGTTGGAAAGGACCGCTAGGGCCATCTAGTTCAACCCCCTGCAATGCAGGATTCTTTTGCCCAACATGGGGCTTGAACCCACAACCCTGAGATTAAGAGTCTCATGCTCTGCTGACTGAGCTACCAATGAATCTTATGTGCACACAACTAGATACAAGCTATGTCCTACTTTGTTTTTCTCCACATGTGTTGCATCACTCACTGCCTGTTACATGTTATTTGTTCATTGAATCAAAATCAAGTAATTGTATATAGCATTTGAATCCACAAAGAACTGATCTGAATCTATGTTTCACAAAAACCCTTAAGAGCCATAGCGTTTGAGAACTTTATTGGGCAGCATATATATTTTTTAAAAAAATTAATACCTTTCCCCTTCTCCTGCCCCTGTGTATACAGTGATTCCAGAGAAGTGAAACAAGGAGAGAAGATTTTAAACAAGATGGTAAAAGTGTGGGGAGGACCTTAGACATTAAGCCTTAGAATGAACTTTAAATTTCCTTGAGCTTGAAAGATATCGTTTGACTAGCTTTTCCCAGCATGATGCCTTCCAGCTGTTTTGGACTGCATCTCCCATAATCCCTCACCATTGGTCCAACATCTGGAGGACACCTAGTTGGAGAAGGCTGTATTAGAGCTATAAGACCTCCTTTTAGTGCCATGTTGAAGAACAGGAAAAATATTCAAGAGTTTGCTGTTTAAAATGCCTTCTGGGTGAATCTCAAGGTTCATCTAGTCAGGCCTCCAGTCTCCCTCACTCAATGGTACATTTAGGTGGCTCATGAACAGGGCACAGTAGGGAAAGCCACATCCGGTTTGCCCCAATCACATGGAACAAAAATGTGTACAGACTCTCAATATGCAGATTTCATTTTTTACATATCATGGGTAATATCTAGCCATTTATTTGTCTGTTCTTTTCAATGCTGTACATGCAACTGGCCACAAATTATTTTCATTTTTTCCCTGTTTGCTTGCTTTTGTTTGTCTTAAACCTACTGCTAATCAATTTTATTGGATGCCCTGAGTTCTATAGCTTGTAGTAGAAAAAAATATGTCTCTGTATTGATACACTCCACTCTCTTCCTCATAGCTGTGTAAATTTAGAATGGCGGTCAGGGCTTCCTATGTTTCTGCATCTGAACAACTAAAGACCAATATTATTATTTTTTTTCAATTTGTAGGTGTCTGTTTCATCTGTGCTATGGCCTTTTCCCATGAATTTGCAAAGGGTTTCCAAACTTTGTCATAGTAACTGAAGACTAAGCTAACCAATAGACTAAAACTGACACAGGGACAAATAAAAGAAGACGCCTTCACCCCGGTATGGCTCCCCTTTATTAAATACGCAGCCCAACAAGAAGCCAGGAACCTCAGTAGGGATTAGGAGTGGGACTTGCTGAACTCAGCTTCCAAAGCTACTCACTTGATCTGAAGTGTGTGGATCACAACTCATGTCCAATCATGGGTCTGTTTCAGAGTCTGCAGGCCTGTGGATCTCTGTGCAGCATTCTGAGAGATGTAATGCTGCCTCTATAGCCACAGCCTGGAGCTGCTACTGGCTATACTTTTTGAATACAGTACAGCAAGTCCCTTTTGGAGTAGTGGTGGTTGGATTTCTGTGTCCCAGCTCAGTGATTTTTCAAACATTCTCCGTTTTGGGGAAGCCTTTTGACATGGACTTGTCTGCCAAATAACTCCACTATGTTGTAGAAAATGCTAAGTTGCCTTTGAGGGCACAGACCATCCACACAGCCTTCTGTTCTGGCTTGTTAGCTTCTCACCATTTCCCCATGGAAACTGAAAATGTAACTTTGAACACCTCTGTACTCTCTTGTGGGTTCACTTGGCAGTGGATGATTGGCCACAAAGATTGGCCACCATCTTTTAGTGGTGCTTGTCTGCCATTACTGATAATGCATGCTGATACTCTTAGAAGCGGGACGCGGATGGCGCTGTGAGTTAAAGCCTCAGCACCTAGGGCTTGCCGATCGAAAGGTCGGCGGTTCGAATCCCCGCGGCGGGGTGTGCTCCCGTTGTTCGGTCCCAGCGCCTGCCAACCTAGCAGTTCGAAAGCACTCTCGGGTGCAAGTAGATAAATAGGGACCGCTTACTAGCGGGAAGGTAAACGGCGTTTCCGTGTGTGGCTCTGGCTCGCCAGAGCAGCATTGTCACGCTGGCCACGTGACCCGGAAGTGTCTTCGGACAGCGCTGGCCCCCGGCCTCTTTGAGTGAGATGGGCGCACAACCCTAGAGTCTGTCAAGACTGGCCTGTACGGGCAGGGGTACCTTTACCTTTACCTTTACTCTTAGAAGCATGCATTTTCTGGAACACAATTTGAAAACATTTGCCCTGATTCTTGATGATTAAGTAAAAACTTGGGGTGAGAAGGAATTCTAACATCATCTAGCAGCTCTTGGGTAACTTACCTGTGAACGCCCTTGTTGCATTTTAAGGAACATTGTCACATCATGGAGACACAAGTCCTGATTTCTGAAGAGCACTGTAATTCAGATGCAGTTACATGACTAGGTGTTATGTTGTGCTTACAAGCATATTTGTGATACTTGCTCATCTACCTATTGACTTAGAAAATGACCTCTGGGCAAAATCATTTCACTGCATCTGACTCTTCTATTAAAGAATAGTGGAATTGCTCCAGAATAATTTATTAAAATCCCCTTCATGGAACTGGAGGTAAGTCATCAACAGTCACTGCCTACAGGTATCAGAGGCAGTTAAAACTTCTAACAAAACAGATATTTGAATCTTATCCAACATCAGCAGGAGCTCATCGTCCAACAAAACCAGAGCAGTCTACATCTGTTCTTTATGAGAGTAATGATGTAAATGGATACAACCCCCTTCTCTCTCTCATTGGTCAACAATATGAAGCTTTGTCAGATACAAAATGTAGCAAACATTAGAAATGGAAATGAATCAAAACTAGACAAGTAGCCATTTATCTCCTGATTGAGCAAAAGGGAAGGTCCTACAAACTTCACGAATGTTACCTCATTGCCATGGCAGAAAGTTTAATTTGGGATTAGGAATACCTGAGGCTTCACTTGAAAATGTAAGATGCTATCTGACACCCTGATCCAGAGCACGTTTGCCCACTGTGCCTCCTCCTAAGCTACACCACTTTTTGAAATATAGTAAGGTGTCTGAAATATCCATTTCTTCCACATCTCATGTACCAAAAGTTCTCCTGCACCTTAATCCCCATTAATTGGTCCACCAGTTCTGTGCCATCTTGTGCCCCTTCAGAGACTTAGAATCAAAGAACTGTAGAGTTGTAAGGGACCACAAGGGAAATCTAGTCCAATCCCCTGCAATGCAGGATTTTTTTTATCCAATGTGCCGCTCAATATGCAGATTAAGAGTCTCATGCTCTACCAACTGAGTTATCTGGCTGTTCCCATCCCATGTCTCATCTTGTCTCGTCCCATGGCTTTACTGGCCTGACGTCTTCCAATTTCTTTATCTCGAGCTCAAGCAATGAATGTAAATAACAACAACAACAACAACAACAACAACATTTATTTATACCCCGCCCTCTCCAGCCAAGGCCAGGCTCAGGACGGATAACAACCAATTATAAAAACAAGTTGATTGAAATACAACTTAAAAAACAAGGTTAAATACAACATTAAAACATTAAAACACAGTCTCATCACAGGAGGAGAAAGGAAAAAAGAAAGGGGGACGGAATAAAAATGACTCCAAGCCAAAGGCCAGGCAGAACAACTCTGTCTTACAGGCCCTGCAGAAAGAAATCAGATCCTGCAGGGCCCTGGTCTCATGAGACAGAGTGTTCTCAAGAATCCTGGAGTCTTCCCAAGAGCACTATAGCTTAGACTTGAAGCAAGGGGTGCTTATCGTGAGAGGAACCCCACATTCCTGGTAGTTTTATATCATTATAATTGGGGGGGCATGTTTCCCTCCAGATGTTTCTGGACTACATCTGCTGTCATCGCTGACCATTGAGAATTGGCCATGCTGTCTGGGACTAATGAGAGTTGGAGTCCCAACAATATCTGGAGGGCCGCAGCTTCCCACCCAAGCTATAATGGATGCATTTGGGAAATGCTTCATCGTCTATGCAAAACAATTAATACATTTGGAAGATTTCTGTAGCTTTGGGCATCGCATATTTAGGGTGTTTAATGAAATCTATAGGCTGATACAGGTATTGATTAAGCCCAATCAGAGGTGACACACACTAATGAGATCATGCAGCATTGAGGTTTGCATTTGGTTTTTCATTCAGCAGCTCTCCCTGCCAAATCCCCTAGCCACTTCCAAAACGTGGGATAAATGATAGTGGGTTTTATGGAAAGAGCTGCTGAGCCACCCAACAGACCCAGATATGAGCATATCTGGTATGCGCACAGTTTTAGAACACATCTGTTACCTTTTTTTGCAGAGATGGGAGTCATTTCTATATCTTTATGCCTAGTTAAGCATATTTGCTTTGATCCAGAGGTCCCAGTGCTAACAAAGAAGCACTGGTGCACACATGACAAGTCTCCAGTGTGACTGTACAACTCGGAGAGAGATAACCGGGGAATGCTTATCAGAATCATCACCACCATTAATTTATTACTCACCCTTCACCCTAAGGTCCTGGGACGGGTTACAGCATTAAAACACAACATTAAAAACAATGTATAAGCAGAAATAAATAAAAAGGTGGTTCCTAAAAACATATGCATACTTGCCTTGGATAGAACCACACCTTTCAGAGAACTAGATTTTAGTGAATCTAAGTATTTATCATTTATTTAAAATGTTTTAAGGCCACCGTTTTCCACCGTGTGACACAAGGGTAGGGTACACTAATATGAGTTAAAGCAAACAAATAGTGTAAGACAGTATAATAAAAGGAGTGACTTATGCCACCATTGGTCATTCTTCAAAGTCCACAGATCTGTGGAACAGGAGGAACTGCACAGTGGCTGTAGTGTCATAGAGTGCACTTAGGAGTGACCATGTAGACTGTCCTGTCGGACCAAGGTTGTGAAAGCCTTGCTAGCCTTGTCAGCCAGAAAGTTCCTGAGAGCATTCAAGAATCTCTCAGATACTGGGAGTCTCCAGAGGTGGATGATCTCTATAGGCCCACCACACATGCAGTTGTTGCTGTCAGTCCAAATCACAACAGGTACTAGTTGATCACGACAGTGAGGTCATTATGTGCCTCTCCAGTTCCAGGCCACCCTTCCTCTGTTAAGAAGCAAAGACCAGATTGAAGACACGATCTGCACTATGTGTTGGGACCACCTTCATTTATCCAAAATGCAAAAACACATAATTCATTTATGTAGATAATCTATATACAGTGATACCTCAGGTTACATACGCTTCAGGTTACAGACGCTACTAACCCAGAAATAGTACCTCGGGTTAAGAACTTTGCTTCAGGATGAGAACAGAAATCGGGCAGCAGCGGCGTGGCAGCAGCGGGAGGCCCCATTAGAAGTGGTGCTTCAGGTTAAGAACAGTTTCAGGTTAAGAATGGACCTCCAGAACTAATTAAGTTCTTAACCCAAGGTACCACTGTATTCAGAAGCAAATTATCAGTTCAGTGCAACTTAAAGTAAAGGTACCCCTGCCCGTATGGGCCAGTTGTGTCCGACTCTAGGGTTGTGCGCCCATCTCACTTAAGAGGCCGGGGGCCAGCGCTGTCCGCAGACACTTCCGGGTCACGTGGCCAGCGTGACAAGCTGCATCTGGTGAGCCAGCACAGCACACAGAAACTCCCTTTACCTTCCCGCTAGTAAGCAGTCCCTATTTATCTACTTGCACCCGGGGGTGCTTTCGAACTGCTAGGTTGGCAGGCGCTGGGACCGAGCAACAGGAGCGCACCCCGCCGCGGGGATTCAAACCGCCGACCTTCTGATCGGCAAGTCCTAGGCGCTGAGGTTTTACCCACAGCGCCACCCGCGTCCCTACAGTGCAACTTACTCACAGTGCAACTTACTCACAGGTAAATGTGCAGCCAACATTTGGCTTTATAGACAAGCATGGTGGCAATTCTCTCATCCAAAGTAATTTCACAATAATGTTATTAGAAAGTAAGCTTACATATGTGCCATCCCATGTCTGCAAAATAAATTAATAAATGCCTGTGTGTGTGTTAGGTTGTGCAGTTAAGCTTCTGGTTTTCCACGGTGATCAGGAAATTGGGTGTTTACCTGTCTTTTGTAAAATTCACAAGGCTTTGTAAGACCAGCAGTAGTATTTGTAGTTATTTCTGTCTGTTCTGCTTTCACCGACGGTTGTTAACAACCAGACAACAATTTATATTTTTTGTCTGAGTCCCACTGACCTGAATAAGATTCCAGATGGCAGGAGAGTTGGGCATGACCTTATGTTTTCAGCTCTTGTAGTTAGCATTTGTACTAATCAATAGGTTCTTTATTAAGGATAAGGTTGCTAATTCCCTGTGTATACCTAGTAGCAAATGTGTTCTTAGATTTCCTTTATTTATACGAGTGTT
>NC_139540.1:43452519-43555019 GCF_965153285.1 Podarcis tiliguerta
TTGTTCTGTTCGTCAGTGTAGGGCAAGCAGAGCATTTTGAATTACTGCTGGTTTATTTATATAAATGTTGTTATGTCTTGTTTAAGGGGAAGATTTAAAGGTTGCACCCCGTATTATTATTTCTGTTTAACTGGAGTGTCACTGTGAATCATTCTCATAACTTCCTTCTTGATTCCTGACTCCACCTGCAGTGTCAATCATGGTATGATTTTGTTTGTGCCAGCGACTTTTGGGAACATTTCATGAATTGCAACATATGAAGCTGATCTGAGGTCTCATGCTATCAAAGAAGTCCTTAGGATGGCGTGTGCCAATACCATACCTGTGTTTCTCCACAAAAGCAGGCTAGCAGTAGTTGGTACTGTACAGGGATGATGATGATGATGATGATTTATTTATACCCCGCCCATCTGGCTGGGCTTCCCCAGCCACTCTGGGCGGCTTCCAACCAAATATTAAAATACAGTAATGCATCAAACATTAACAACTTCCCTAAACAGGGCTGCCTTCAGGTGTCTTCTAAAAGTTTGGTAGTTGTTGTTCTCTTTGACATCTGGTGGGAGAGGATTCCACAGGGCGGGCACCACTACCGAGATGATACATAGACATTGCAGGCAGGTATCCTGGCACAGATAGGGTGAGTGGGTAGGAGAGGCAGATAAAAACATTGATCTTCTTATTTTATTTAATGTTTATACTTGTATCCTTCATGCCAGTGGTCCCAAGTGATCTCTTAACAGGTAGAGGCCAGGCCTTGGCCCACTCAGAGAGATGGAACTAACACAAGACCTCTTTGTACCCCATAGGCATGAGTCCTCCCTTAATTCCCTGATAGCCTCCAGAAGGACAGTAACAGAGTGTAATTTGCATTTAATTAAACCAAAATCTTATAAGCTACGTTGTTTGTTCCCCAGGATGTTGGAGATAAAATAATACAAGTATTTATCTTTGCCCTTTGATTTGGGGGCGATGGATTAATAGGGTCACACTGCAGCTCTTTTTATTCTGATTTCCAAGTTTCTTTGTTGTTCCAAACAAAAGCTGGATAGTATAATTTTCTAATGGATCACAACATTTCTGTTGTGGGGTGCGGGGAGAGAAATACTGAGCCAAAGAGAGCAAAATAATGTCAAAGCAGATTTCCACTTGTGCAGGAAATGCAGCTACAAGAGCCAGAAAGGTGTGGCTGATGTGTGACCTTTCCTTGAATTTTCTTCCTTTGGAGATTTCAGGGCACAAAAGGTTGAAAAGCTGTTTAATGTTAAAGAAATTTTGGAAATTGATGGTAGCAGGCAGTGGCCCTTTTGTTCACAGCGGAAGTGCTGGAAGATATAGATGTAGCCTGATGCGAAAATCCTGTCACTTGGCGTAAGCCGGCGCTATCTGTTCTTCAGCACTTTGCTGAGAATATAGTTTTATGTTCATTTAATAATTATCCATTTGGGTTGTACTTGTCGGGGAGAGCTTCTTGAGCCCCATCAGTTTTTCAGAGAAGCACCACTCAAGCTCTTCGGCTGGAAATGTTTTTCCTTTCCTCCCTTCACTTCATTCCACTCTTTTCCCCCTTATCGACACACTCATCAGTGCCAGAGCTCTTCAGTATTCCACTCCTGTCCTTTGTGAAGTGATTTTGCCCAGACACGTCTGGCTCAGGGTGAAGTGCCCTCCCCTGAGAGCACGCACTGCAGCCCCAGGTCGCCAGCACCATGAATACATTATTATCCCAATTTCCATCCTGTTGCCACGGCAGCACTTTTGGAGCTGCTGGGTTATTAAGTCGTACATCACTAATACCCTGATATGAGCAGAAGTTGGATTTAATATCGGCCTTTGATCAGATTACCTCCCAACAGTCAGCTGTCATTAGAAAATTCCTTTGCTCATTATACCCTCGGAGCTCTGGCCTGGATAGGAAAAGGGTGGCAGACCTGATACATGGAGGCAATTTCCAGCCCAGGCCTCGTTCTTTCCCCTTAATTTATTTTTTGACCTTTTTGATATTTGGAGATAAGTCTGCACAGGTCTCTCTCTCTCTCTCTCTCTCTCTCTCTCTCTCTCTCTCTCTCTCTCTTTGTGTGTGCCTGTATGTAATATCTTCAGTTTTTAGCTTTTTATTTGTCTCTTGCTAAGTGATACTGTACTTTGTTGGAAAGTGTCTGTTTTCTGCCTGTCCTCGGGTAATGTATAAAACATGGTGCTTCAGGTAGAGATGAAGGGTAAACTGATGTCCCCCTAAATGGCCAGCCTGTGTATGCACCTAACACTTCACTGAGCAATCTGTCAACATGTCAGCAACACATGTTTTATAAAAAGCCTCCAGTGGGAGCAAAGGCTCCTGCCAGGGCTTAGGAAATGCTTTGAATTCAGCAGATTTCTATTGCTGGAGTCCCCTGAGGTTCCTTTTACAATGCCTACATTTCAGAAATTTGAACTTGGGACCCTTAGGGGGTTCTCTCCGAATGCCTGAAAATGTAGAGTTATATTGTTGCGTGTCCCCAAGCGGTCTTTACTAATACCTGAATTCGGAGAAGCTGGAAATTACAGAGCTCCCCAGGGGAAGCTTTATCCACACCAGGAAGAAGAGAATAACTCTGCAGGGAGATTGCTTAATGCATTGCTGAAATAAAAGAATTTGAGAGAGATGGGTTGAAGTGGTTCCCCCCCTCCTCCTTTTTCTGGCCACTCCTTCGGCTTAGCTAAGTCCTTAAAGACAAAGTCAGAGTAAAGAAGCAGCTGGGTTCTTTTTAATGAAATTTTAGATGTGGCTGTTGAAATAGTCAGTTGGTTGATGCCTGTGTGTTTGTGCGCCTCTCTATTTATGTGTATTTTCCCCTGTCTGTCTGCAAAGTATATATTTATATTGTTCTTATTTGCGGCGCCTGTACTCCTGTATTCCTTCACGGCATACATTTAATTTTCTATGTTCAGATTTTACATCTGCCCTAGGTTTTAGGACAGAGCCTTCCCCCTCTCCCCCACTCCATTAAGGACCTGGGTAGGGGTTTTTTTGTGTGTTTTTTACCCATCATTTTTCATTATCTGCTTTAGATATCGTTCTCATCTCCTCTTTCATCCATATCTACTTTGATTCTGCAATATATTGGTGGGTTTATGACCAAATGTTTTCCCTTACGCTGATGAACTTCGCGTTGTGGTGCCACACCTGAACTTTAATAAATCTGATCGCTATTTTGTTGATAATCGCCTCAGCCCAGATAGCTTATGGGATATTACTGAGAGAGCATGTGTGTTTTATACGACATCCATAACGGCAAGCTTTGAACTGTTGCGCTTTTTAACGGAGCTACCCGTTGTAGTAGGGAAATGTGAAATCCGTGTGTGCTCTTTATCACAAGCACACCCCTCTTACTAAGGCAAACGTTTTTCGAGATCTTTCTTTGGCTGCCTTTTGATACTGTGTCACCTGACCCTATCGGGAGAGAGCTGGAAGCCTAGGCTCATGTTTACCCAGAGTTCTCTAGGGACGGAGCAGTACCTTTGAGCCGAGCTTCTTTCAGTCTTACAGACAAAGACAAGGAGAACATTCTCACAGAACTCAGCCGTCTAGTGTAAAACAGTTCCAGCTGTTGGCTGCTCATGAAATGAGAAGGGGAGGGAAGCAGGGGGAAAGAGAAGTATTGGCTTTTCTACTTTAGGTGTGGCCTCGTGGACAGAGCTCCCCCTCTCTCTAGACGATGATTTTAACTTAGTAATTTAAAGGGTGGGGAAGGAGATATATAAAAGTCAACTGGCGTTCAATTCAGTAGGTCACACCACAGACAGTATTTTAAAACCCCAAACTACTGTTGCAGGTGGGATTGACATATGGGCTCCTACTTCTGTCTGGCTTCTAAAAATAACACAGCCCTTTATTAAAAGTGTGCAGATCCCTTTCCCACCCCCTACCCCCAAATATTGGCAAGAAAAAGAAAAACCTTGACAAAATCAAAGGAGCCTTGTGGCACCTTAAAGACTAACAGATTTATTGTGGCATCAGCTTTTGTGAACTAGAGCACATGCTGCAATAAATCTGTTAGTCTTTAAGATGACACAAGTCTCTTGTTTTCATTGTTGCACATAACATGACTACCCATTGGATACTGGCCAAAGTGGATGTTTTATAACAATTAAAAATAATTAAGACAACAAGTTATGAGCTGGGAGGACCCATAGTTCATTCCAAAAGGCTTTGTTGTTGCTTTTGCCTGGTATCTGTCACCGCTAGAAAAAAAGTATTTTGAAGACGGAAGTGATAGAATTCATTAGGCCAAATAGCCAGCCAGGCTCTCTGCTTTGTTTAAATCTAGCACAGGGAACCCTTAAGGCATTTCTGGCTATGGCACGGTCCTTTGCACCAGCATTACACAGATATTCAGAGATCACACATGTACTACAGACACTGGCAGGGATCCTAGATGTCCTGCCTTCTGTGCTGGCACAGAGAAATGACAGGGCAGGAAAGGGGAAAGGAAAGCAGGGAAAAGCTTCTATGTTTGATAATTCATGCAGGCACTGCAAATGTAAACTATTGGATGCATGTTGTACTGTGACTTTTTTCTGTTGCAACTACTGTCATTTAGCTGTTTCCCAGTAGGTTAGCCATTCTATGGAGAATGGAAAATGGAGAAATAAATAAGGACAATATAATGTTCTGCACTTAGTATTTCTTCAGGTTCTGCACTTAGGCAGAAAGAACCAGCTGCACAAATATAAGATGAGGGACACTTGGCTTGCCAGTAGCACATGTGAAAAGGGTCTAGGGATCTTAGTGGACCACAAGCTTGAGTCAACAGTTTGATGCAGCAGCATAAACAGTTTGATGCAGCAGCTATTCTAGGCTACATCATCAGAAATACTGTGTCCAGATCAAGGAAAGTCATAGTACCTCTCTATTCTGCCTTTGTTGGACCATACCTGGAATCCTGAGTCCTGTTCTGGGCAGCACAATTTAAGAAGTGCATTGAGAAGCTGGAACATGTGCAGAGGAGGGTGACCAAGATGATCAAGGATCTGGAAACCAAGCCTTATGATGACCACTTGAAGGAGCTGGGCATGTTTAGCCTAGAAAAGAGGACACTGAGAGACGATATGATAGCATCGCAGGGGTTGGACCAGATATTCCTTCCAACTCTACAATTCTATGAATATTTTGGGGTGGTGGAAAGCCCAGGAGGAAAAACCTTACGTTACCCAACCCGCATCATTACTGAAATTCACATCCACTGTTCTTGTTCCTCCCAGATATTCGTTTAAAAACTTAATGTACAGCATTTGTATATCTTAGACACTCTTAATCCCGTGTTGCTGTTCTGCTTTGAACAAATATGGACAAGCAAGCATTATTATTTGCAGGTTCTGAATTATTCCTTTTTGTCAGAGGCCGGAATACTCGAGATGTAATCACATTCTTGAAATGGAGTGAATACAATCATTAAACGGACTTCTCATGAGCTGTTGTGAACCGTTACTACTTTAAATTTCTGGAAGGCACACCCAGTCCATTAACAAAGCTGCTCTAGCTGCCTTTTCAGCAGAGGAAGCATGCCATAGTTTGTGCACTCGTCTGTGTGTTTAATGCACTTGAAGAAGGTAGGCCACACTTCAGATGCTTACAAGTGTCTATAAAAACAGTTGCACCTGGATTTTATTTGAGAAAGAATTGTCCCTCCCATCTGGTGCCTTTCAGGCAAATTGTATCTGCACTTTCCACTTTGTATTGTCGAATAGGAAAAAAAGGGAATGCACTTAAAGATATGGGATACTATATAAAACTTGTGTGACTGGTAGGAAATCCTGTATCTTTCACCCAGAATTAACAGGAACCTTCTATTAAATGGTGTTGTTAATCTTGGGGTTTATTTTTATGTATGCTTCTAAAAACTATTTAACTTGCTATGTTAGTTCCTAATGGTCCCTTATAGCAGCATTATCTGACCTAATGCCCTCTAGTTGTACTTCTATTGGACCCAACCATGTTGTCTGGGGCAGATGGGAGTTGTAGTTTGAAACATCTGGAAGTCACCAGGTTGGGCTGCATTATCTCATCCCTAAATGTGTTGAGTCCATATTGCCTTCCTAACTAACCTTGCCTGGCCTCCTTTAATTGGCGGTGACCTGATACTCTTCCCCAAGGCTGCAGTGCATTATTTCTGAACCATGATTGCTTTTACTCCCTCTCGCCTGTCATCCCTAAGGTTTCCAACTTAAAAACTAGCTCTGATCTTCGGTCTTAAGCAAACTAGCATGATATACTGCATCACCCTGGCAAGCCTGCTTGCTTTTCCCCTGTTTGCCCTTCCTTCCTTTTCTTGCTTGAAAAGAAAAGAGTGAAAGATGAGTTTTTAGGCTTTTCTCAAGATTTTTAAGCAGGAAGAAATTTGTTCCAGCCTACTCGCAAGGGATGAATAGGGGTTAGTCTCCTGAAGCTTGCTTTGCACCGATGTGACCGACTCCCCTTTGCTAAAGTAGCTTCAGATTCCTGACTAACTGGAATAATCATAAAAATAAGAACAAGGTTTCTAATGACAAGACGTTATCCATGCAAAGAACTGGTTCCAGCATTACATTTGGACTTTGGAATGTGTATCTACACATCTCTGTGAATGTTGATGGTGTAGCTGCTTTTCCAGATGAATCCAGAATTCATCTGCACATTTTCTTCACCACCTGTACTATATGGGATCATCTCAGCATTGTTTGTTTATATTATGCCATCCCTGTACAGGGCACAGTGAGCAAAAAAGATTGGCCGTTGTGCCGAGGAGTTCACAGTCTGAAGTTAGACAGCAGGCGGAAGGAAATGAACCATGTGACAATTTAGTTGTGTTTAGCCAAACCTGAGTGGTACCTCAGGTTAAGAACTTAATTCGTTCCAGAGGTCCGTTCTTAACCTGAAACTGTTCTTAACCTGAGACACCACTTTAGCTAATGGGGCCTCCAGCTGCCGCCGCGCCACCGCCGCATGATTTCTGTTCTCATCCTGAAGCAAAGTTCTTAACCTGAGGTACTATTTCTGGGTTAGCAGAGTCTGTAACTTGAAGCATCTGTAACCCGAGGTACCACTGTAATCACTTATACAGTAATGTATCTTGGAGTAACAATTGCTGCACACATTTCAAACTCTGGCTTACGTATAGGTTTAAAGGGAGTTGGAATTGGTTCGAGTGTGAACTACCAACTCCCAGTAAAACCAACAGCTTGTGAATCGGCCCTCCTTTATATTGTAAGCACTGCTACATCTGTGGTCTAGTGCTACACGCACAATATTCAATAAGCCAGTGCAGAGCCTAGAACTCATGTGCATCTGCTCCTTTCTTTCCACGTAGCCTGGAGAAGCATTTCACTAGCATTTACTTTGAGTTTCACAGAATTCTTGCTTGTTACATGTGAGATGGAGATAGCAGTTGGGTCAGTTTCAAAACAAGCCGGCTTCAAACCATAGATTATGAACCTGGCCGGTTTCCATACACCAACAGCCGAGATTAGGGGTAACAAAGTAAAATTTGGCAAAGACCTCCCCCTGTCACAATGGCAGAAGAGAGTTGAGGGGAGAGGACACGTAAACCTGAGGTTTCACTTTGGCTTCTTCCATTTCATGCACATAGCACTAAATTACAAATATAGGTATGCATTTATTTCCATGCTAAGATTGTCTTTGCGTTCTTCTTGTTATGACAAAGTAAATTTCGACTCAGTATCTGTTTGGGCAGCACATTCTACAACCTTAAAACCCGTAGTCCTGTTTTCCTGTTTTATATGTTAATTCTCTTGTTAGCATAGGCTTCCTCCAACCAATGACTTGCTCATATAATCCAGGACTTTTGCTGCATGCAGTTGAGTTTAGGAGTTGTAACATTCAGGCAAGTGGAGTTATTGAAAGCCTGGCAGTATGACCAAGCTGCGTATCGTGTTTTAGCTTCTCTTTAGCTGATATACATTATGGCCTTGGATAGGTTTCAAATACCTTAATGGTATTTGAACATGTGAATAATCCCATGGACAATACTTGCAGAAAGGCAATCCATTCCTACATGTACAGTGCCAGTGTTTACACATCCGCAGAAAAGAGGCTTAATTACCTACAAGAATAATTTAATAGACAAGCTTAAACACATAAGAATGTTATGGGTAAATAGTTTAATGGGCTTCAGAAAATGACTAAACACATTCATGGAAGATAAGACCTTATCAATGGCTATTAGTCAACTTCATATGGAGCAGGGGGCCCAGACCTTGGACTACCGGAAGCTGGGAGTTAATGAGAGGAAATGGAATACTCTATTAATGCTGTTCAGACACTTCCTTTTTGAGCATCTGGAACAAACTTTCTTTGAAGCCAAGGCTATTTTGTCAGATGCTGTAGAGTTCTGGCTGTTGAGCTTGCTTTTATAACGAATTCCTTTATTTCTGTCATTTAACTCCTGTGATAAAAATGTGCATTGGGTGTGCATGTTTGTTTTACATAATTTTGTGTGTGTGTGTGTGCGTGTGCGCACACACACACACACACACAAACCACACTCACACAGGCTGTCATTGCACAGCCCACATTGTAGTGTCTCATCGCAAACTTTGATTTGTATGAAGTCAGGATCAGGTCAGGATGTGAAAGAGAAGACAGGTTGCACAGTAGCAGTGGCCGTGGCCTGGGAGCTAGAATGGAATGAAACAGACTGGAAAGTAGTGACAGGGGTCTGAATAGATTGAGAAGGGATGGTGGTTCATTTTTGTTTAATTAACAAAGAGAAATAGAGAGGGGTATAACACTAAACCTAGCACCAAAAAGGTAACAAAACAGAGCCTTTCCTAACGCCTTTTTGCTGTACTGAAATCCGTCATTTTCCTTTCACTGTCTCCCTCTGCTTGCTGTACTCAAACCTCCGCTGTTGTTTAAAACTGCCTTTTTCCAGTCAGTGTCTCTCCGTCCCTGTTTGCTGTAGTGGGAAATGAGGGGCAGATGGGACTCATCAACCTGGGAAGGTAGCCCATCTAGGAGAAAGTAAACTGGCCCTAAAGCTCTGCTGCCCCCTAATTTTTCTCACAGGCTCATATAAGATCAGTATAAACAGTTAGGCCTGGTGAGCATTTCATGTCCCCATCCCTAATCAGCAGGTTGCCATCTGATTGGATTTCACTTTGATCCTTATTTGATTTTAGGATGTATTTTAGTTGATTGCTTGATTTTATGTTAATATGTTATATATCTGATGTTAGCTTCTCTAAGTCTCTGAGCCCGGATTTGGCCGGAGAGGGCGCAGTATAAAAATTATTATTATTATTATTATTATTATTATTATTATTATTATTATCATCATTGGAGAAGAAAAGGCAAAAGAGTAAGCCCTACACAAATTTGGAGTGGAGTCCCTAAGGCGGTTGGATGGCGCCTTGTACGCCTCCTTCTGGCAACTCTTGCAGCCAAACTGGTGCCAAACATATTTCTCTGCCTAGGCTTGCACCCTAGGGTGGTCACTTTGGTGCTACTAATGCAGCAGTTTGACTTCACCCCTGGAGGTGCACTCCACTGTCTCTCCTGACAGATGGATACCAACAACAGCTCAACATCTGGGGGGGGGGTTGTGTGCAAGGAGGCTTCCCCCAAAGGACTTGGGAAGATGCATGAAGTGGAAACTGGGATGCAAAGTGGGGCTGCAGAATAAAAGAAAGGAGTGGCTACAGAAATGGGGTTGGGAAGATGAAAAGCAATCTTAGTAGTTGCATGGAGTGGGAAGGGCGAGCCCGAGGGGGTTAATGTGGTTAATGGCAGGAGTTTGACAAGCAGAATGAGCAGTGGGCACAGCCTATGAGTCCAAGCACATTTAGCTGGAACTTAGTTCTGTTGAAATTAGTGGAGATGAACTTTAAAAACAAAAGCTGATTTTAAAATAAAGTATGTTTTATCTTACGTTTGTCCAGGTTTGTCCAGGTTTGAGTGGGGGAAAACCCCTCTATAATATATCAGGGGCTCCTCACCTTTCATTGATATCCACTTTATTTACTTTTAGCTGTCAGAATGTAATGCCAGCATTGCAACACCATCCTTCCACATGTTGAGATGTGGCTAGGAATCCCAGTGAAGCCCATCAGTGCTGCTCCTTAATCTGCTGGAGAGAATGATGCTCAATGATGTGAGGCACCCTTTGCCCTGTCCCTGGAGTAAAGATTCCAGCATAGAATCTCCCAGGTGGCAGCGGAGAGCAGGATGTTGCCCCTGCAGCCAAACACTAGCTTTTCCAGTTTAGTCCAAATGTGCCTATCTACCATTTCCTGTCTTTCTTTATACTGTGTCTCACTTTTTGTCTTCAAAATCTGTTTATGCCTTGAAGTGTTTGTTTTGTTTTGTTTTGTCACAATACAGGATTTTCTTGGTGCTTAAGAATGATACTGTGTCTTGTATCAGGATATTGTATCATCACTGTTCATGCCTGCACGTGTCTGTGTGAGGCATTACATTGTAAACTGCAAGGCAGTAAAAGCCTATAATTTATAAGGCTATATTAGGTACTTACGGCATGTATTATAGCCTCTCATTTATTCTATATATAATTCCATAGAGAGTTCGGGTGGCATTATAAACCACGAATGTATAGCTCAAGCGGCTTGTCATCTGAATGCTGGGACAGAATTTTCTTGTATAACAGTGTATAAGCTCTACTTTTCATAATCCAAGGATAGAAAATTTCTATTTGAAGCCATTTCAGTTTATGTTCTCATGCGCCTACTCATGTCCATCAAAAGTGTTCACATGGGAATATGACATAATAAAACCCATGTAAAATCTGTTTTGTTTTTTTGTTATGACAGATGATGCTGACCCTTTGTTTATGTCCCTATATATCAAGTACATCTGATTCAAAAACCTCCTTTGTCCCGCCCACCTGTCTTTATAAGGAATTTGTGCAAAATGCTACCCTGGCAAGCATGAATGTCATTGCTGCTGAAGAAATACTGAAGCCGGAGCATTTTATGGGTTGTTTTTTAAAAGTTAATTAAAGCAAGCAGCAGTGCTTTCAGATCATACCTGTGCAGAGCTGTAGCATGCAGAATCACCGGAATTATTAGGCACAGAGACCATGGCCACCATGTAGAGCAGGAGCAGTGGCAGAGGCCAGAGTGGTGGTGAAGGCAATGAGGGAGCCCACAAGGTGGTTTGTCCCTGGCCACACGCACCCCTAGGGGTATTGCTGGTGGAGGAGCCTTAAGACTGATTTCTTTACTCACAAACTCAGTTTTACAAGTGCAGAGCTTCAGAAGCAGTACAATAACCATGTGTTGATAACTTTCTATCATGCTGCCACAGCCTTGTCACTCCAGTAGAGCAGACAAGCAAAGGAGGCTACAGTAAAGTACAGTGCAGGTAAAGGTAAAGGGAGCCCTGACCATTAGGTCCAGTCGCGGACAACTCTGGGGTTGCGGCACTCATCTCGCTTTATTGGCCAAGGGAGCTGGCGTACAGCTTCCGGGTCATGTGGCCAGCATGACTAAGCTGCTTCTGGCAAACCAGGGCAGCACACGGAAACACCATTTACCTTCCCGCTGGAGTGGTACCTATTTATCTACTTGCACTTTGACGTGCTCTTGAACTGCTAGGTTGGCAGGAGAAGAAACCCCCCCCCCCCTTCGCGGGGATTCGAACTGCTGACCTTCTGATCAGCAAGCCCTAGGCTCTGTGGTTTAACCCACAGCACCACCCATGTGCAAAAATAAGTCCTAAAAGTTAGCCTGGCAGGCTTTCTGTTTGTCTTTTCCTCAAGAGTCATTTTTCCACTTTCTGTTCAGTGTGCCCCCATTTTCCAGATGTGCCTTAGAATAGTACCCCTTCCATAGACCCCTCAAAGCAACTATAAATGGTATCAGATTGATGACTCTTGGAACCCTTGTAAGCAGGTTGCTGCAGGCACCTACTGGAGGATTTTGGAGGAGGAATGTGAAATGTACTGTAAACAACTATGAGAGGATAACTTGCAGATCACTTCGTAGATATGCTGGAGGCAGCTGGATAGGCTGCACTGTGGCTACAGGCATTTGATCAGCTCAGCATTAATGTACTGGTGTGTGGACTAGTTTGGCACAGCACCTTGTTGTTATGTGACCAGCATTATCCTGCTGCTGTTACCCTCAAGAATAGTGATGAAAAGCACTGTAGAGAAGGATGCAGAAAGAAATTGACCCACATAGTTTTGTCTGTAACTTCTAGTACATCATTACGTTGGGATTGTTCACACCGATAAATGGATCACTGCATGATTTGTTTGATGATTGCAAACATTGGGGGGGGGGGGAGAGAAAAGATGTAAGGTTTGGAGAGATAGAAAAGGTAAGGAAGCATACCTCAAATAATCCACTTTTAAGTCTGTACATGGATATCGATACCGATACTCGTGTGTGTGTGTGTGTGTGTGTGTGTGTTATAAAGTGACTAAGTATACAAGAATTTTAAATACAGGATCCAGAATGAAATAGTCTGAAGTGCTTTTTGATGCTCTCATTACTATCTGTCTGTCTATTTACACATATACATATACAGTTCTAATTTTGGCCAGTAACACTGAGACATGATAGTGGAAGATGATAAACAGCCTAAACAAAGGTCTTGGAATACTGCCACATGGTGGCCTCTCAATTAGGTGATAAAATTGCAACGAACTGTTTCGTTTCAGCAGAACTGCAACTGGGGTTTTTGGTCAGTAAATTAAGCTGAGGGGTTTCTTCTTCCGTCTGTGTACAACAGGTGTAGTATGCTGATAATGTTATCTGCCTTACTCCTAACGGGACTTAGGCTGTGATTATAAATGTGTTTACTCTTGAGTACATCCCATTGAGATAAATGGGACTTGATCACATGTTTCTGCTTTCATAGCTTGAATCATGGAGCTCTTCCACATTGATGCTAAATAGACCTGTCATTAAAAAAGGGGTGGGGGTGGGGGAAATTACAGGTGTTTGATTTTCTTTGTTACTTTCTCAGGTGTCCCTTCCAGGGGATGCTTATCTGCCCATTTAATCATAAATATAAGAATATAGGTATCATGACAAAGTACTCAAATTTAAGTGCCGTGAAATAACTGAAGAAGATACCTGGTGTGAAATGGGGCTTTTCATGTCCTTTTTAGTCTTTACTGGCCTTGTTTACACTAGTTTAATTTTTGCTGTGGACCGTTCATATTATCTGGTGATACATTACTGACTTAACTGCTGTTATGTAGAAGCAAGGAAGCTGCATTTTTCATATCTCTGTGTAGGCGATGAATGAATGGACATGAATAGCCTATCAAAAATTAGTTTGGATGGATATATTCCAATTAAGATTCTGCACTCTGTAACATCACAATCCTCAGATGTGGAAGTCATTCCAGTATTACACTGAACGGTGATGACATTTTAAAATAGTAGAAATGAGCCATAAATTCCTATTGAGTATTTTCAGCAAATGCTCTGCTAAAGCTTTTTGCCAGTATCCCATGTGTGACAAGCAAGCAAGCAAACTGATTTCAGACATATTATAATGGTACTTTTCTTAAGAAGTGGCAAATGTGATGATATGCCTAGGCTTATTAAACCCTCTGTATAAAGATGCTTTTTGGTCAGGGAGAGGCCGAATGCTTAGGAAACTTTGCCTTCTTCCAAAGGTGTATGATCATATCCAAATGTATATATGAATGTATAATAATTATAAGGTCTGGTTTCACTCTATAGTGTGTATGTGTGAGCTGGGTGACTTTATGCTAACCCAGCTGTGTTTGCCTTGATACACAGCACAACATTGTTCTAGGTTGAGGAAGGTGGGGAGGCAGGGTCATGATCCCCTAAAAATTTAGTTTCCCTTGGCAGGACACCAATCCATGTTATGTCTGGGGTTGAGGGATTGCTTCTGGGGTTGGACCTGTGAACAGAGATATCCTAGCTAGTGGAGGTAGTCTTGGAAAATGCCTTCAATGTCCACCCTGAAGCTGCCTCAGATGGGTCAGCTCAGGATTTCATGGTCTCCATGACAGACATAGGGCTGTTTCACTATCTTGTTGGCTTTACTGGTGTGTCTGAGCATGTCCTTAATCTATTCTTTGTCGTTGATAATACTTCTTTGATTGGGTGGTCTTGTCCAGGCTGGTGTGATTTGGGTTGAACACAGCTACTCAACTCTGTAGTGGAAGTTGAATTGAGATAGGCCATGCATGGCGACTTGCGGAATCTGATGGATTTCCGAATGTCCAGGAGGATTTTCCAGCTGCCATGGTAGGCACTCCTGTTGAGACTCTTGTCCTGCTATGAAATGGTGAGGTGCATAGAGCCATTGACACGATTGCTCCTAGGGGCCCTTGGTGTCAGGGTCCAGAGGGTGCACTGATACTCTGTTGACTTGTGTGCGATGAACTTAAATGCAAGACTGACTGCTAGAAAACAGGGGGCATAAATGTCAGTAAGAGCCTCACCAAAGGGGTGAAAGCACATATGGAAGCAGTGGCAGTGAAGAAAGCTCACTTCACCACCATCATTGTGTCTCAGAGATACCGTATTTTTCGTCCCATAGGACGCACCTAGTTTTTTTTTGGGGGGGGAATAAAGGGGAAAAGATTATTTTCCCCCCAGGTGCGGAGCTGGGGCGGGGGAAGCCCGAGCTTCCCCAGCCCCCAGAACAGGCTGCTATCCGCTAGCCGTGGGAGAGCCGCTCGACTTCGCGTGGCTCTCCCACGGCTAGCGGAGCGCTGCGCGAAGCCCGAAGCTTGGGGCGTGCTCAGCTCAGTGCACCCCAAGCTTCTGAGTGCCAGCAAGGTCTCCGCCAGCTGTGGGAGAGCTGCATCTCCCACGGCTAGTGGATAGCCTCCTTAAGCCTGGAGAGCAAGAGGGGTCGGTACGCACCGACCCCCCCCTCGCTCTCCAGGCTTCAGCGAAAGCCTGCATTCGCCCCATAGACGCACACACATTTCCCCTTCATTTTTGGAGGGGGAAAGTGCGTCCTATAGGGCGAAAAATACGGTAATTGCTATGGCACCTTTGGAAGATGTAATTTTGTAAGGCACTTTTGAAGATGTTCAGGCCAGGTCATGGTGGTGGTGCCTTGAGAGAAGGCAGCTGTGAAATTCCCTTCTTATAGAGCTGTGTCTGGTGCCTTCATTATTTTTGTTGTACAGTCATGCCTCAGAGTGTTCCAGTTCGCGAACGTCCTTTGGAACCCGAGCATCCGATGTGGCTTCCGTGGCTTCTGATTGGCTGCAGGAGCCACGCCTTGGTATCCAGACATTTTGGAAGTCGAATGGACTTCTGGAATGTATTCTGTTCGACTTCCAAGGTACAACTGCATTCTGAAGATGTACCTCTTTACCTGGTCTTTTGGCACCTGATGCATACCCTACTCTAAATAGTTCCCAGTGTGGAAACATCACTGTACTACAAGGGGTGGAGAACCTGTGGCTCTCCAGATGTTTTTGGATGTCAATTAAGCTGATGAGCAGAGACTTAGTTCTGTTCTCTCTTGGGTTCTGAGCAGGATCTGCAGCAGCAGCACCCTGCATTCACCATCTCATCAAAGGGAGGTTAAATCTTGCTGCTTTGGCTGCATCCAACAATTTCCTGTGGGGAACTGCAGGGTGTGGCCCCTGCAGAATTAAACACCACCCATCAGCGGACAGCACTCACCAATTGGACGGACACCAGCATGTGATTTGGGGAAATGGCCTCATGGGCCACATTGGACTCCCAGACAGGCCAAGATTGGCCTGTGGTCCAGAGGTCCCCTACCCCTGAAGTATTGTAAACTTAGCTGTGGGTCAAAATTAGAACCTTCAGGCTTGGGGACACAAGTCCTGTCAAAGTTATGATCGGGAGAAAATAAGTGCTCAAAAATTCCTAATTCCTGTTCTTTCACCCTCTGTTTCCAATCCGAGCAATTTTAAAGAGATGTTTTGCATTGCTTAAAATTATCTGTGTTTGCTGCTGCTGTTGTTCTGGAAGGAAATAAATCATGGGCTTTTGTGGGATTTTAAATTCACCCCAAGAGTGTAAAGCTCGCATCAAGGCCTTCAGAAGAGGGATTAATTTCATGTATCTTTCAGGAATCCACTGGGTATTATCTTTATACATTATCAAAATGTGTTTTGTTTGATATACTTTAAATTAGTTTTTTTCCCCTCCTCTGAATGTGGAGTGGAGGAAGAGTTTGTGGGTGTTTATGTGTTTGTGTTCACTGGCTGGTGTTGCAACCGGCAGAGTGGAAAGCATGCATTTTGTAAGAAGGAAGGTTTAAGTTCTACATGTCAGGATTCTAGAGTGATATAAGGGTTAAAATGCAGAGGAGAAAATTTTATCAGATCAGACTGAAAGATATACAGAGAGCTTGATTCTAACTGGCCCCCACCCTTTCTAGTTTGGAGTCTGTGGATAAGTGCCAGACCTTAACATCCCCACCATTCAGTCGTAGCTTCTCTGGACATCCTTTAGCTGATGCTGTCAACTCATCACCTTTCTTTCATTTGACTCACTCTGTCTTTATGGATCACTGCATGTTTGCACGTGTGTGTCGAGCAGAAGGGCATAGCAGCAAGCACATCACCCTCAGAGGGTTCTTTCCAAGTCCAGAGCACTGGCAGCCTTTACGAGTCCAGCTCTGTAAACCCTCATGTATTCTCAACTTGGGCCTTGTAGGTATTATGACAAATCCATAGACCCACTGTGCAAGCAATTTCTTGCAAATGTAAAAGTGATGCATTTTTAGCTGACATGCAGAAGGCTTGAAAATTCTCTCTCTCTCTCTCTCTCTCTCTCTCTCTCTCTCTCTCCCTGTTTGTGTGTGTGTGTGTGTGTCTTTGAAGGAAGCAGTTAGTACGTGTATGTTGCTGTGGACGTGCATGCCTCTCCCTCTAGAAGTACATTAATATTGAATGAACAGTTTCTTAAATGGTTATCAACCAATGTCTTAAATATTTACTGAGATTGCCTCCCTCTCACTAAATCTAAATTCTAATCTGACTGTGCTGGTTGCCCCATTAATTTAAGAGGGTAGGTACTTGGGTCTAGTGCTTTTGTGGTTGCCTTGATTGCAAGATGCACCTTAGACCAAAGATAAAAAAAGTATTTTTAAAATGTGTGTGTATCTTTTTTTAAAACCCTCTTTAGCCTTCTAACTATGTCAAAAGGCATGAATGGTTCAACCTTGTGCAAAACTTCAAATGTTGAAATATTATTCAAATTGTCTGTAGTTTTTGTGTTTAGTTTTAGATACCATTGACTTATTCAGTACTTCTGCTGCTCAAACCACACACACAAAAGAGAGAGAGAGTCTCTTTTTGGTGCTTACAGCACTAGCTCCTGGGGAATTTCCTCTAATATGTCTCTACTCATTTATTGCATGAAAGAACTTACCCACAGGATTATGAAAGCTTTTGGGTAGTCTTCAGGCATGTAGGCCAGTCCAAAAGTTCATAGGGCCCTGATGCACAACCAGAAGTTTCTATGGCTCTTTCATTTCAGCGTTAGGGGAGTTCTGTCGGTATATTCTGCCCACATTAAAACAAGGAAAGCCCTGCTTGCCTGGCTCTTCCATGCTCTCAACCTCTTATTATCGTCCCTTTACCCCATAATATACTTTCAGTCTGGTGAATAGGACATGATGGAGGGCAAAGGGTTAGTCTGAATCACAGTGTTTCAACCAATTCTTACCTTTTAGTTTTGGAGTTCCCAAACTGTGGTCAGTAATCTAGACAGCTGGATCTCTTTTGGGAGAGGATCCCACAGGATTGGGCCAAAGACGTGGTTTTGTCAAATGAGCATCCCTAACTTGCATGCAGCTGCGAGACTTCTTGCATCTTCATGCAGCCCCCACTATATAAATGTCATTTTCAGTAGCAACTATGTGGTGGAAGAATACCTGAATCAGGCATTACTTTTATGGATCAGAGATGTGTGGTGCATTTACACTGGAATGCAACTGAGCATGCATCTTGCCAATAACCAGACTCTGATGTCATGCTGCCTTGCGCTTCTGTGAGGAGAAGGCTGCCTTCTAGCTGTGGAAAGGAAAGCAGAGAGGCTTCTGTCTGAGAAGAGACAGGGAGGAGATTTTCACTAATTCCCCCATCAGTCCAGCACTATCTTCCACACTGTTCTGGAGTGTCTCCCACCCCTTGGGGACACAGGGGGCTGGGGAGGAAAGGGAATTGGCAAAAATCAGCTCCCCTGTCTATTTTGTTTATCATGATTCCTCTAGCAGAGTCTCCCATGGATAGAGGTCTGTCACACAGGTAACCAGGAATCTAACCCTATGCTCACCTGCAGTAGTTTGCTTGGAAGTTGTAACACACACACCATCGGTCTTTTAAAAATGTTCCCCCCCCCCCATTCCTATAACGTTTCTCCTCCCTTTTCATTTGCTAATTAAAAGTAAAGATAAATGAATACAGAAAATTATTTCCCTTCCCAGTTTTGACACATCATTGGCCAACTGTAGCATTTGAAAATATCCTGTACTTTCTTTTAAAAGTGGTATTTCTTAGCAACCTTCAATTTTGCAAAAAGCGTATTTTTGATGACAGTTCTAGCATCAAATGTTTTTCTGTTATGAAGAAAGAAGCAGCACATGTTTTCATTTTGGGGGGTCTTATAATTTGATGTGGCATTAAGTCTTTCCCGCCCCCCGGCCCCTTGGCAAGGGAACAGATATCCTCCAGTAATTCATTCATTTGAGAGAGGAAATTAATGGCAAACATGAAGAAATAGAGAGTATTGGTTTCTTGTTTATAGGTACAAAAGGCAGGATAATTTAAAAAGGTAATAAACTTGCACGGTTTCCAATAATTGAATTCTGGTAAGACGAAGAAGTGAGGTGTATAGGTGCTTTATATATACTATGTTGATATATAATATGTTTGCGCTTACATGTGAATGTAGTTTTATATAGAACTATGCAGAAATAAAATTCATTTTGGTTTTTGTAGTGTGCATAGAAAATATGGAATTTAAAGAGGCACAATCAACTACTAAGATCCACAGTAGTTTCTGGAACACCAAAAGCAGTTCTTACAATTATAATTATGAAATGTGAAGTAATAGCGAACAGGCTTCCATTCAGTGTAATGATTAGATAACTAGGGGGAAAGCAGCAATTATGTGTTCCTGGACCCCACTGGAGGTAGAAAGCACAAAAAGCTTTATGCTAGGGCTGTGTATTATTACTAACATAGCACTTGGTATTTACTTTGCACTTAAAAGTTTGAATGGTCTGTCTAACAGAAGTAGGCAATTTAATATATGTTTTGAAGTGCATTAAAATGTATACAGGACAAATCTCTTATTTTATAGCCTTTAAGGAAAGCAATAAATTTGCTCTGCAGGTGTAATTTGTAACACATTTGCATAATATTTACATGGGGCTTTCATTGTGTTTGATGTCGTCCCTTATGTAAGCCGCTTCTCCATTATGTATCCTTGGGAGAAGGGTCTGGGATTAGAAGGGCAGGAAAGAGGAAGGAACAGAAAAGAGAGGGAAAGTGAGGAAAGCATGAAGATGCTTTATAACTCTTAATGTTGGGTGAAGGCAGGAGGGCACCTTTCATTAAGCATTTCTGCATTGAGGTTCATGGAAGGTGGATCAGGCTCTGCTAGCAAGATTTCTGAGTTTATTTCTTCCAGTTTTTAACAATAGCAACAACAAAAAGACTGCAGACTTGTGGACAGTTACATACCTTAGCATGAATCTCAGAACCTCAGTATTTCCCAGCTGGGACAATGGCACTATATGTGGAAGAGTGTTGACACACTCTTGCTTAAAATATTAGATATCCTATGGCTCATCTTGTGCTAATTCTTTATCTCTCAACCTAAATGTTGTTTGCCTGTGAAATACTAATAGCAAGTGATTGCCTTTGACTGACTCTTTGTCCATATATGTTGGCCCAGTCTTAGAATGCTGGAATACCTCATCTGCAGAAACTCAGATAAAGATTTGTGCTAAACACAGATCATCCCAATGCACTACAGTGGTGCCCCGCAAGACGAATGCCTCGCAAGACGGAAAACCCGCTAGATGAAAGAGTTTTCCGTTTTGGAGGTGCTTCGCAGGACGAATTTCCTATGGGCTTGCTTCGCAAGACGAAAATGTCTTGCGATTCCTGGGGGGTTTTTTCCCCGCTCCCCACCCCCTTTTTCTAAGGCACTAAGCTGCTAATAGCCTTTTAGCAGCTAATCCGCTAATCCCTTAAGCCTTTAATAGCCGCTAATAGCCACTAAACCGCTAATAGCGCTAATCCGCTAATGGGCTTGCTTCGCAAGACGAAAAAACCGCTAGACGAAGAGACTCACGGAACAGATTCTTTTCGTCATGCGAGGCACCACTGTACACTCACAGTGTAGGTAGGTAGACATAATAGATCATTGGCTCCACACCAGCCCTATCTTTTTTTATCATTCTGCACCTGGCTCTGATGGGTGGACCTTGTTCCTCCAGTAGAACAACCACGTAGATCTTGCAAGACTGAAGTCTTTCTCCTTTGTCACAGAATTTTTAAAAATGGAAGAGTCTTGGCTTTCATTTTTGAAACAAATCTGTTTGTAGCCCAGCCTCCCCATATATGGTGCCCTGCAGATGTTTTGCACTACAACTCCCATCAATCCTAGCCAACAGGTTTTTCTTGGTGTTCTTCTGGTCCTTAAAGCTAGCAGACAGAGTTGAAATGTAGGTGGGATTTTAGAAACTAGATGAAGCTGAAGAGGACCAGCACTGGTCCTGGGAAGGGATCAGAGCGTGCGTAATCCCTTGCTCGTCCCCATGACTAGCAGAACAATAACTAATTTCTGCCGAGTAAATATTTGCACATTGCTTGGCTCTTCTTAATGATGAGTCTTTTAATTCTTTTAGCACAGTATACACACACATTCTCCTGGCATTATATACTAGTGGATTTCTGTGGATTTCCTGTTTTCCAGACAAAAGGCTCACTGAAAAAAAATCAAAACACCCTGATAAATATATAGTTTTAGTTATAGTGTGAAAACTGGAAGCAGAGGAAGTTGGGAAGCCCTGACTCGGTAGTTGAAAGTCACCAGCTGAGGAGGATTTGATTTCGTGTTTCTGCTGTTAGCACCATTTTGTCACCATTGGGGGAATATAGTAGTTAAAAGTTTGTGGAATAAGAATTCCTCTAAATCCCAGCTGTGAAATTTCTCTGCAGGGAACAGAAGTATTTACCACTGGGCTTATATTCCATCCCTAAGTTCTATCTCAGTATTACATCCATGCACAAACACTTGAATTTTGATTGATATCTTTCGATAGTTCAACATCATGCTGTATTCTATACGTTACGCACATAATCTGTACAGAATCAGAAAAGAGCTTTTAAGCTTTAACACTCAGGACTAGTTTAAAGCAAATTTGAAAACGCATACTCCCTCAAATTAGGGAGGTGTGAAATCACCCCTTACTTCTACTTAACAGTAACCAGGAAGGCAAGGATAGAGTCATCCATTTGATAAAGTAAGTTCCATGCAAACTATATCCTGTAGTTATACTGGCACAGCTCACATATTATTAGTTTCTGGAAATGGACACTCTTCCTCATCAGTTCCTTCTTCCTCCCTTCAGTTCTCCCCTCTTCCCATGTACACATTCTGATTTGTCATAAAACATAGTGCTCTGTGGTGTCTGAATCAGGAAAGCCATCGATTCCATCCAGAATTGTTAGAAACCATGGTTTGAAGAGTCTTTCCGGTTCTGATTTTGTAGCTAATTGTCGTTTGCAGTAACCATTGTTTGCCCAATTTGGATCCCATAGCAAATTATGGAAACTGTGAACCAGATAATGAGGAAGCACATGGGCAGAAGGGGAAATATGCAGACCCAAAACATAGTTTGACTGTGATGCATGGACTAGGTTATTTCTGCCCAGTAGAAAAAGAGGGGTGGCAGATAAGGATTGCTCTTGCCTGTTAAAGACTTTGCATGAGAATTATCTTGCCTTTATTGGCTTCCATTCCATTCATTACTGGGATTTATTAGGCAGTTCTTTTCTCCAACTGTGAGCTGTTATGTCTATGCAACTTGTAAATAATACTTCAGTTAATGTGAAGGTTAAAAATTGTGCCAAAAACTCAGCAAGAGAAACTATTTCATTGTGTCAGAAAATACGAAACCCATCACTTTCATAGGCAGTTATTTACCAAATTGGAATCTTAAAAGGATGGATAAAATGTTACTTTATAGATATGTATGTTTGTGAAACAGATAAAAAAGGTTAGTCTGACTTGCTGTAGCTAATGTTACTTGGCACCATTTAGCTACCTTATTTCCTCAGTACCCCCAAGCCTGCACTCTTTTCATTATTTAATTCAAAATGACTTTGCTGTGTTATTACTGTAACCTTTAGACTTCTCCCTCCCTATATTTCTGTGCACATAAAAGTCCTATATTTAGAACCAGCCATAGGAGTCTAGCATCAGTAAACGCATTTGCAAGTTGGGGACTGTAAGAAGGCATGTCTGTGCTGTGAAATAAATAAGCTATTAGCTATGCATTGTGATAATGTATACTTTTAGACCGTATCATTATTTCCTCATTTCCCCATGTTTGTTTGTTTATTGCACGAAGAGAACCATTTTTCCTTCTTTTCTAAAAGAGCGCAACTTAAACTATGAAAGAAAATGATTGCTGTGGATAATTTAATGTTGAAATTGTGGTTTCATTGCAGGCTAAACTTCCTGAAAAATATTAGCCCCATAAAAAGCCCAGTTATGCATTAATTAAAATGATGCTAAGACGTAGATTCTCCTAAATTATTCTAATTTTTATGTGGAGCAAAGCTAAGGAAAAACACTCTGTGCTGTGTGCACCAAACTGCTCTTTAAAGTAATATCTTTGTATTTTAGTTAGTGCTTGGATGACACAGATGAATATTAAGTGCATGTGTTGCAAAGGATCATGGGGGCAAAGTTACTATAGTGTTTTCACTAATATATTGTACCCAAATTGATAGTCTTTGATGTTTCCAGCATGCTAAAGACCAAGTCTGAGGAAGCTATTTGGGATTTCAAAGAACTTGGATAAAGTTACACAGCAGGGCTGGAAATCTCCTTGAATTTTGTGTTGCAAGTGGACAAAGACATAGTTTCAGTGCATTTATTAGGCCCCTGCTGTAGAAGCAAGGAACAATAAACCATCTTTTTTAAGTTAGGAGATTTTTGGAACAAGTTCCTCTAATAAATCCTGGGTTAAAAAAGAGTAGAACGTGCTATAGTTCCAAAGTTGTTTATTCATCTGGAATGTATTAGGATCCTGATTAATAAGAAGACATCTGCAGTTTTACATAAAAAGCAGAGAGGACAGTTTGGCAATTGTAAATGGAAATGGAAAAATAAAAAACCAGATACTCAACAATATTGCTTTCCAGCTTTTATTTTTACTGGTGATTACTTGAGGTATAACTCCTTTGCAGCAGCAACAACAACAGCAGCAGCAGTGAAAAGGTGGGGGAAGTAGATCCAGAGAATTCAAATATGGTGGAGAGCAAGGCTAATGAGAGTAAATCAGTATTAGGGTAAGGTTACCAGATTTTTTTCAATGAATCCAGGGACATTTTTCAATTTCAATGGATTTTGTATGGGGACTGGTTTGTAAATCCGGGGACTGTCCCCAGGAAACGGGGATGTCTGGTAACCTTATATTAGGGGCCTATGAGGAGGAGGAGGAGGAAAACAAAACCCAAACACATCCTTCATCCACATGACAGCAAACAACGCCACTCCCTGTCCCCAGACTTTGGCCAGCAACCCCACACCCTGTCGCCCCCAACCCTGTATAGCATTTGAATCTGCTGAATTACAGCTCACTAGGCATTTTTAGATACATGTCCCTCATTCCTCTCCTTCTTTTCTCCTGTTGAACTCTTCAGGGGATTATAGGGATACCTCCCAACATTTATTTCTCCGATGAAAATAGGGAATGTCCTATTCAATAGTGACAACAACAACAATTTTATTATTTATATCCCACCCACCTGACTAGGTTGCCCCAGCCACTCTGGGTGGCTTCCAACATAATAAAACATTAAACATTGAAAAACTTCCCTATACAGGCCTACCTTCAGATGTCTTCTAAAGGTTGCATAGTTACCTATCTCCTTGGCTCGAGGGTTGCATAACTCCACATATACCCTCCAACATTTCTCCCATGAAAATAGGGACATCCTAAGGAAAAGCAGGACATTCCAGGATCAAATCAGAAACTGAGTTGACTTCTGTAAATCCGCAGAAGTTTGTTTTGGTTCTTATTTTTATCATGTATTTTGTGTTTTTGTATTGTGATTTTGTGTTGTGGACCACCCTGAGATCTCTGGGTATCTACAATGAGGGGAAATAGTCCTAAAAGGAAGGATGGTGGCAGGACCACGCATACCCATAGGAATATTCCACCCACACCCTGTTTTCAGAGAGCATTCTGCACTTTTAATGTCCCTCATAATGCCTGTTCCCCCATGGAGGAAGCCTGGGTACAAACCATGCTGAAGTCCCTCTTGTCTACAAGGCACCATAGTACTGGTATTTTGATCTTTTGATAAAGAGCAGTATAAATAGATAGAGAGATAGATAGATAAATGTCACCTGTACTGTGACATCTTTCTTTATCGCACAACTCTGTGCTACAGTTTATTGTAGTTAGCTGTAATTGCACTGGAAGTGGGTGATATTTTCTTGGTAGGTTCATCTGAAAGATGCACAAAGCAGGTTGTCCAAGAACATCATAATCTTGACAACAAAGCTGTTTTTCATTTGTTCAATTAATTCAGCGTCTTTGGAATAGAATATGGCTTAATCTTTTTTCAGTGCTGTGTGTCCGGAGATTTTTAGAAAAAGAAAAAGAAAAAGAAAAAGTGGAGATGTGCATACTTTTTCTAGTCCTAAATGTTTCCAAATCATTCATAAATTAGATTGCACAAATTAGAATAGACTTAAAAGCTGGATTTTCATTTGTCAGTGCATATAGTAACTGCACTTGAGTAATGGTCCACAGGACTTTAAAAATCATCTCTTATGGACTTAAAAAAAGATTTATCTTATCTTTATTACACACATTTCCCAAAACAACTCTGTTGCAGGAACTGCCACAACTTACAATGCCACTAGAACCAACCTGTTCACAGGTAAAAGTGAACTGCGCTGTGAATCTTTTAATTCTTAAGGATGAAGCCATTCTGCAAAGAAATGTGATGAATGACAAGGGGAGAAGGTCATTGGAAAGAAGCCATTGGTCCTCAGAAATAGGGAATAAAGATCTTTTCTGGCTGGGAAGCTGTCTTTATACAGTCCAAGCACAAATTTAGAAGAAAGCAATTTCACTACCGCATGATAGCTTTAATTCAGTGATTTTAGTTATCATCTAGGTACATATTTTATTAGTGAAAATAAAAGCATTGTCACCAATGTGATATACAAATTGATGCTTATTTGGAAACTATTTAGGGATAAAAGTAAACAAAGGTTATTGTATAAATACAGGGTGTTACACATTACATGTTTAGAAGCTGGCAGTTCTAAGCAGTCGGAAACATTATAATTTCAGCAAAGAGAATGATAATGTTAATTCAGTGCCAAGACAGTCTGTAGCAATTCATCAACATTCTATTCAGAAAAAAGCAGATTCTTGCCAAAAAAATATTATGAACATGGATAAATAGGCTTTTTAAAATAATTAGACATATTCAAGGAGCATAGATGTATTAGTGGCTGTTAGCCATTATATTTAGACAAGAACCTCACATTTGCAGACATTGTATCTCAGACTAATAGAAAGGATAAAGGATAAATAACTACTGGTGTTAGATCTATGGTTAACATACTCAGAGGCTAAGAACGTAAAGCAAAGATAACCCTCAGCTTGTGGAGCATATCCCTGAATATGCCCAGTTGTGGGAGCTTATGGATTTTGTGGCTGTGCAGAGCAAATTTTGCAACTTCTAGAATGTGTTGTCATAGGACACCTCACCCTTCCTACCCATTTCCGTTTTGACCACAACAGTGGTAGCATCTCTACAAATTTGAACTACGACTTTTCTTCCATTTCCCCCCTTCAATATCCATCTCTCTTCTCCAGTACTTTTCATTTCATTTATATTTATAATTGTTTTGTTTTGTGTTTCTTTTGTTAACTCCCCACCAGTGGGCACCTTTGCCATTCTTCAGCGAGAAGCAGTGGCATAATAGGCACTTTCTCAAAAGCACTTTACTGCGGCGAGCTGCCCCGAGTGGCTGGGGCAACCCAATTGGATGGTCAGCATAATTGATCATCATCACCACCGTCTGCCAGTGATGGACATGACCACTGCCTCCTCTGCCTTGGGAGGATTTTGTAGCAATCCCATCCCATTGCTGCTGGTTCATTGGACAGGGATTCCAAAAATCACTTGCAACAGTGGCATTTATATGTTTATTTGTACCTTTAACATAAATTTATGTCCCTAGTCTAGGTTACTGAGTTCTAAGAAATAAAACTGTGCAATTTACTATAAAGCAGACAAACTAATACAGAAAATTCAAATAAACTCAAACAGCAATAGCTGATTCACATGGTGGGGAGGCGGCCTGGTAAAACTATAATGGTTTTGCCTGGCTTCTAAATGGGAATAATGAGGGCTCTATGCAGTCTTCCTTGAGGAGAGAATACCAGTACAAAAAAGGTTCTCCAATCACCGTTACACACTACACTTTAGATAGCAAGGGCACATGGAGAAAGTGTCAGATGACAATCTCAGTGGACAGATAAAGGAGAAGGTGGTTCTACAGATAGCAGGGTCTTAAGCCACACAGGGCTTTAAAGGTTAAGACTAGCCCTTGGTTTGGAAACTTAATGGGGCCCAATGGAGTTGCTTCAATACAGTCCAAGATGCGATCTCTGTTAGCAAGCTTGCTTCCCTGTCCAGGATTTCTGAACTATCTTCAAAGGCAGCCCCATGTACAAGAACATTGCAGTATCCAACTTTGTAGTTACCAAGACATGAATAATGGTGGCTAAGATATCTCTGGGCAGGAAAATTGTGGTGTCAACTAAAAGAAGTTCTATCACACCACTGAGGCTACTTGGGTAGATAAAGGGAAATTTATTAGCATTCCTGACAGCACACTTGATACTTTAGAAAGGGATGGAGAAACGGTGACCATTCAGATGCTGGACTATAGCACTCATCATCCTTGATCATTGGCCATGCTGACTGTGACTGATGTAAGTAGGAATTCCAACAACATCTGAAAGCTTGGGTTCTCCATCTCTTCTTTCAAGAGAGGATAGTTTCTTTCATAATTGAATGAGCACCACCTTCTGTATGCAAACAGTATCTCTGTCTTATCAGGACTGAGTTTAATTTATCAACATTCATTCAGTACAGTGGTACCTCGGGTTACATACGCTTCAGGTTACATACTCCGCTAACCCAGAAATAGTGCTTCAGGTTAAGAACTTTACTTCAGGATAAGAACAGAAATCGTCCTCTGGTGGTGCAGCAGCAGCAGGAGGCCCCATTAGCTAAAGTGGTGCTTCAGGTTAAGAATAGTTTCAGGTTAAGAACAGACCTCCGGAACGAATTAAGTACTTAACCCGAGGTACCACTGTACATTATTGTTCCCAAAGACCAGATGTATAGTTGAAAACCTTGCAAAGCTGGGTGTTATCAGCATAGCAATGATTTCCAAATCCATATCCTCTGATAACTTTATTCAGTGGTTTCATATAAAATGTTGAGCAACATTGGAGACAGAATGGATCCATGAAGGACTACATGTCATAAATGCCCCGACATTGAACTTTCTGGATGCCACCCTCCAACTAGAAGTGGGACCACTGAAAAATGATGTCTCCACCCCCCAAATAAGGGAGCTTATCTGGAAGAATATCCTGGCCAATGGAACCAAACACTGCTGAGAGATCCAGTAGACTAAAAAGCGTTGCATTCCCTCCCCTCAGTACAGGTGATCCAATATGAGCGAATGGGGCAGCTTCAGTTCCAAATTTGGGCTGGAATGCAAATTGAAATGGATCCAGAGAATCAGGTTTATCCAATCATACTTAAAGTTGGATGGCAACCACTCAATTCAACCTTGCCCAAGTCAGGGATATTGATGTCTGACATGTAGTTCTTTCAATCTTCTGAGTCCAAGGAGGCTTTCTTCAGGATTGGTCTTACCACTGCTTTGTTCAAGAACGTCAGGACCCAGTTTGTAAGACCCTCCCTGCTAAATTCAATGATTCATGAAGGGATTGTGTGACCTTTCAGCAGTGGATACTTAGGCCAACATCCCAAAAGCCTTATGGGCAGCACGACTCTACCTTGGTTCTGTCCATATTGTTATTGATGGTGTAATCCATTTCTGCAAATTGAGCAGTTATCAGTGCTATAGTGGTCTCTTGTAGCCTAATTTTAACACTGCCCTACATAACCTCACCTTTGTTATCTGGTGTGACTGTAAATATCTCTGTATTGATGACCTCAATATTGATGCTGGATCCAGAACACTCTGTGGAGGCCTTTCTGCCAATACCTGGCTAAGATAATGAACTGGTTTGTTAGGCCCAGAAACTCAGAAAAAATAAGCTACTTCTAAGAAGCCAAAGAAGAGAAAGAAAATTGGTGAAATTGGGATAAGCTAATATCTTAGGACCAGTCAGTTGAGACTTCTGACTCAGCTTGTACCTAATGCTCAGGCTCACCCCTTACCTATTTTGGAGACGTCAAAGCAACCAATTCCCATTTTGGCACCTGGTCCGGGACAGGATTCTCTAGACCAGGACACTGGCCTCTGAAGGGAAGATCGGGTCCATGCTGAAAATGGAAGGTAGTTAATACTTGCATGTACTCTGGTCCTGACAAAAATCACACACCCTGAAGCTACTGTTTAGCTTCCTTGTGCAGAAGACATGGAAACCCCTAAAGAGGGGATTTCAGTGTTTGATAGAACCAAATGCCTCCTATCTGCCAGCTCTTTCTGGTTCTCACATGGAAGAGCTTACTTCATGTCCAGGACAAGATAACAGACTGCAGCCTCTTATTGGATGTGAATGCTCACCTGGGCCTCTCCTGCCACTCCTGCACTTGAAAACAGAAGACTTTGCCACTTCTAGTTTACCTGAATATATTTTGAGGAATGGAATTACAAATCTGTTGGCTTGGAAAGGCTATCACAGTTACCTGGTATGAGAGTAAGGCTCCTCCATATACAGGCATTAACCATACTGTAGACTGAATTATCAGTAGAATAGAACGTAACAAAGAATGCAGCCACCATGTCACACTAATTCTCTTAACTTTACTCTTTGGCATATCATTGGAAGATTACAGGTACGTGTTACGTATATACACATAGTCTTTTGGGAATGTACATAGTTAAGCCTTTGATGGTAACAATACATTATTCTATAAAATGCAGTACATCTGCATTACTATATCTAGAATATTGCCTGAATATTGTCAACCACCACCCCCCCAATGTATTTCATGATACTTACATCTGGTTGAAAGTTGTGAAACTGCTCCAATAAAAAAGGAAGGTTTTTTAAAAAGCATAGCAATTGTTTATCATTGCAAACACATCAATGTTACCTCACTATGTTTACTATGCAAATATTGGTATGATATATACTCTCCCCCGCCCCCACCCAAAAAAAGCCCCACATCTTGTAACTTGTGTTCTTAAGGGTGGGGGGGGTGTGGAATCCCACACCAGGAACAGAACACTTAGAAACAAACTAGTTCCCTCCACAGGGCAGTACAGGATGATATGAAAACAAGCATATGTTGACAGTTAGGAAACAAAAGCCAAGTATTCACAAGAATAAAAAGTCAGGGAGTGTATAAGCTTTCAGCAGCCATTCCACTCTCTAAATAGCAAAGCCAGTAGCATACCACCAGCAGCACTATGACTACTGTTTAATGCCAACAGTGTCCTAGACCTCTTACAGAATATAGAAAGCCCTAAGGGCTATCAGTGTGCATACTACTACCCGAAGAGTTTGAAGTCCAGACTGAAATAGAACAAACCCTGGAAAAAAAACCAACCAAGAGCTTGTTTTAATGAGCACATGTCTAAAGTAGCAGCGGGAATTGTGAAACACTCCGTGTGTAGCCCAACTCTGTTTTCAGACTTGCATAGACTTAGCAGTGGTTAACTGTAGCATTTCCTTCCATAGTTTTTGCTCAAGAAGATCAAAAGAGTAACACCTACTTCCACTGTAGCTCAAAATGACCTGTGTTCTCAGTCTTACTTTGGCAGCTGTTTTCACTTAGGTACCATTTGATATTTGAGGTTCCTGTCACCACACCTTAATTCAATAGAAGATTGAGCCTGTTCAGTGTTGGGCCTCTCAGTGTGTTGTGTGTGTATTTATATGTGTATATGTGTGTGTATATATATGTGTGTGTGTGTGTATGTTTCTGTTTTCGGTGTGTGGTACTCAGTGAAGCTTTTCCTCAGAGTACACCCACTGGAATTAACGGACCTTAATTAGCCAAGATCATTCATTTCCATAAGTCTTCTCTGATACCACCCTATATCTTTATTTGCCCATATTGTCCTTTGCAGCATGGGAGGTGCTAAGCTGTGCTCCTTCCTGCTCTGTGAAGCCCAGGTCAGATGTGAGGGGCATATACTGTCATTCCTCCCCACGCCTGTGTCACCTCAGTTTCTGGAACCTGTTGGAAGGAAAGAAGCCATGCACCCAGCGAATTCTGAGCATGGGGCTCTACCACTGTTATTTATGCAATTGTTAGTGCTAGATTCCCACCACTGCAAAGTACTTCTAAATGAGCTTCACTTGAAATAGATCCAGAGGCGAAAACAGGTGCAGAATGTGGCTGTTCTCTCTCAAGATAGGAGCAAGCAGGATATTTGGAATCTGATATGTCAGAAAATACAATTCAAAGCCTCAGAGTATTAAGCCTTTCAAATGCTAGGCCCGTGTTTGTGCTCAGTGGGCTCCTGCTGTTTGTCCCTTCCTGGTAGCTGCTGTCAGCTGGGTCAAATCTGGTCTGATCAGGAACAGGCCAGGGGCAAATTTTTCTTGTTCTCAGTTGCGTAGCTCCCTCCCTGAGGTGAGCTGCCAGAGCCCCTTGCTGGCTGCCTCCAAGGCATGCTCCAAGTCCTGTTTATTTCAGTTGGCCTACCCTTCACTGCTTTATGGGCTCCCTTTGCTTTTGCATCTGCTACCCTTTTGTCCTGTCCCCCCCTTTTCCTCAAACTGGTTTGCAAAATGGGATTTGTATTTGGGTGGGGAGAGATAGGAAGCTGTTGTAAATCTGTGTTCCACAAGGGTAGCCGGTTTGTTTAGTACTCTGGGGCTGCATTAGAAATGTCCAGTGCTGGAGGGCCACTCTTAATTTTCACATTTACATTGCCCATTATTAATGTAATATGCATATCTTATTCATGTGAATAACAATGAGCTTAATACACAGCAGTTGCTGAAAACATATTAAAATTGGGCTTGCTTTTTGCCTGAATCCAATACCTTGTTCTCTTAACAACTCGCCATCATATCTTCAGATTTACCTATGCAACCTAAAACATAGAATTAGTGTTTCCTTCACAGAAGTAACAACTTGGTGTATTTAGCAGTTCCTTGATGTGTGCAATCGTAGCAAAAGCACACATTTTGCATTTCCTACATGGATAGTGTTGCCATATTTCAAAAAGTAGAAGCCAGGACACCCTGAAAGTTGTTGAGCTTCTTTTGGAAAGACCTTAAAATTGTTTTTTTTTTAACTTGCCTAAGGGAAAATGACACATGAAAGTTGATTTTTCAGGGTCTCTAAGACTCACCTAAATGTCTTGCAGCAACAAGCACCCCAAAATGGTTTACTGCGTTACCTTTAATTTTTCTGATTTTTGATTTTCTGCTTCTTCTTTTTAACTTTTCGTTGCAATGTTTTATGTTTTTATTTGTATTTTTTAAATATCCTATACATGTAGGATCAGGGCAGGATTCAACTAATGAGTCCTGTCAGTGGAAGCCTGGGCCAGGCCTTCCGCTTGGGCAGTGCAGCTTTCTCCATCTTCTCTCCCCTGTGTGCCCCACAGAATTGGCTCAAGGGGTCAGGAGAACCAGCAGAACAGCTTGCAGTTGTAGAAGAGGGTGGGTTGTTCTGCCCTGACAGAACAATCACCATATCATAATATGGAATCCCTCCCCCAGTGTCTTAAAAGAGACTACAGTGGTACTTTGGGTTACAGATGCTTCAGGTTACAGACTCCACTAACCCAGAAATAGTACCTCGGGTTAAGAACTTTGCTTCAGGATGAGAACAGAAATTGTGCGGCGGCAGCAGCGAGAAGCCCCGTTAGCTAAAGCGGTGCTTCAGGTTAAGAACAGTTTCAAGTTAAGAATGGACCTCCAGAATGAATTAAGTTCTTAACCCGAGGTACCACTGTACTAGTTGATATTAGTTCTCTTTTAAACTAAATTCACTTCCAGGGCCTAACTGCAGTTGCAGTTTCAAATGACTGTGGAGAAGTGTAGGACATGGCCATGCAATGAGATAAAACTGGAAAATACTTAAAGAGTATTTTAGTCATATGCAGATACAGGTAAGCACACACTTCACTGCTTGATTAAAACAGATTAGTTCATCCTACAGTGAGATCTATAAACCTGCAACTGAAAAACACAAAATGTGATGTTCTATGCCCTCGTCCATCAAGTATGCATTTCATTGTTCCAGTTAGAGTGAATGCCCATATCTCTCAAGCTGTTCTTTGCTGTTCTTGTTTAAAAAAGTAGCTCCACACCATACCATATAGTCAATAAGAAATACAACCTTTGCATTACCTAATAGGCAAACTGTTATTTAGTTTCAGCAATAGATCAAGCATTTGGACGCTGCTGTGGGGAATGGTGAAGTCCAGTATCAACAAAACACAATTCAGAATGAGTGCAGAGTCAGGAAATTTTGTACAACAGATAATAAAATAGTGGAAACAAGGAAGGATTAATATTACATGATTCTTCTGACAAGGCAGCTGCAGTCAAATCCACTACAGACCTGTGAGGCAGGATAAAAAAGCTCAGGAAATAAGGTTAGTAGCATTGTCATGTGGTGGTCTGCCAACTGACCACTTTAATTGAATTTAGGTAAAGTATATAAATATGATCCTAAACAATAATATGTTTTAAGTTGTTAAGTTGCTGCTAGTTTGTCTTCTGATTTGGACGTAAGCACCCAATTGATCCAGTACCTATTTTAGGGGTGATTCGGTTCTCTTTGGTTCACCTTTGGGATTATTATTTTGGATTCTCTTCAGGTTTGGTATTATGTGTTAAACCATCCTTCCGCAATCTGGTGTCCTCCGGATGTTTTGGACTACAACACCCATCAGCCCTAGTCAGCATTGTTAGTAGATCATGGGAGTTGTAGTCCAATGAGAGCTGGAGGGTACTGTGTTGCAGAAGGCTAGATTAATGCATAATTTCAAACTATATATTAATCTGACCACAGTCTTTCAGTTTTTGGATAGGCCTTTGTAGTACCAGGGGATGGTACTGTTGTCATACCCCGCCCCCACTTTGTATATACCAGGTTCCTAAGTATGAAGACTCCTAGAAATTAGATATCATCAATCATGGCAAATTGCAATTTTAAAATATTATTAAAAATGTGGCAATTACATCAGCCTGGCCTTGTGAAACAGTAAAGTTATTAATCAGTTGAATAATCCACATTAATCAGCACTGTCTAACAACACACACACACACACACACACACCTCAGTGTGATGAACCAAGCCATCTTGAAATGAAACAAGTCTGCTTGGTATTTGAGAAGTGATAATGGAAGAGAAAATTATTAAGGAAGGCTGCAGAAGTGTCTCAAAATAATAGCTTTAAATGACACAACGTCATAGTCCATGAGTTCATATCCTGATCATTATCTCTGGAAAAAAAATTCTTGTGTGTTCAGTTTCCTCCCAAATTAGCCAAAAGCAGTGGGTGGGTGGAGTCTCCATTACAACAAGGTGACCTGGTTTACATGTCATTCTCAATATCCCTCCAATACCCAGGTGATTATAGACAGTATTGGCAAATTCGTAGCTAAACTCTAAATATTAGTAATGACGTTTGGTTTAAAATGAAAATGCAACTAAAATGGCAACAATTTTGTGAACTGGGGAAAAGTCAGCATATTAAAAGGCCCACACAAAAACCATAGTGCAGTGCCAGCAACCATCTTGTGCCAGCTGATTTAAATGAATAATTTGGGACAGGCAGGATCACTGAAGCAAGGAAAAGATTGTGCAGGGAATGAAACAATGATTAGATACCCAATATGTATTTTAAATTAAAAATGGCAAGTGACACATATTTATTGATAATTACAAGAAAAACAAAATACCAAGTATTAGAATACTCACCTGGGGGGGGGGGTGTCAGAATGCACTTGTACATAAATTTCTTATATTTTGTGTAATGCAAAACATATGAACATAAAGTGTTATATATCCAACAAAGTAATTGTGCTTGTGGAATGACTTCTACTCTCCCAACAGAACCTCCCTCCCCTTGTGAATCCCATTCTACTCCAGAGGTGTGGAAGGAATCCCCTAGAGCAGATTTAAAGGGGGCAAGGAGAGGGGGCTGAGTTCAACAGCACAAATGGAAGTTGTTCGACAAGCACAATTACTTTGTTGAGGTGCAATGTTGAGAAGAGAATTTAATAAGGACTGTAGTGCAAAGAGTTAGATAGGCGCTTGACACTGTCAGGTTCACAGCCACAATCCCAAGCTGTGATGAAGGCGTTCCAGTTGGGACCATCCTCTTCCTCCGCTCCAGCTTTGTACACGTTGCTTTGTATTGGGTGACTGTACACATGGCACCCATCTCTCAAAGGGAACCATGTATGGATTCTACCATGTATGGGTATGAAGTGCATGCCCTCCTTTCACCAGTGTGCATCCATTTGCTGCGCATCATCTGCGTGAAAGGTGATCTGTAAACACAGGTTGGTTCAGATCACCCTTGATGGATTGAGGCTGAAGTAATATTTAAAAAAGAAAGAAAGGAGAGAGGTATCTACTTCTGATATTACTCTAATGTTTTTATGGCTCAGCAATTTGGAAGCCTTTTATAATGGAAGGAAAGGATGGCAAAGACTCTTGCCAGAAAAGATCCCTCATACATAAGAGCTGGTGGTTGACACAGGCTATTGAGCTCTTACAATGGATTTGTTTGTCTTCTGGTTTTAGATGGCTTTCATTCCTCCAAATTGCTCCTTGAATAATAGAAAAAAGCAATTTGAATTTCAGTGACAGATTGGACATAACAGGTTGCAACTATTAGGTCTAATTTTACCATACTGAGAAATAAAATTGCCTAAACATAAACATCGATCACTGATGCAGTAAATTAATTTGTACAGAAAAAAGTAGTTTAACTGCAGTGCACATTAAACAGAGAAAATTTTCAAAATTACTGCTCTCTGAATTAATTTGTACACTTGTTTACTTGTTCAAAACACAGTGTTAACTTCCCTTTTTCTGTATCCGATCTCATTTTGAGTCATATTTTTCAAGGCTAGACAAGTCACACACTTCAGAAGATTACACGCAGATGATTTTGAGCAACTAGGAAATAGGCATGACTGTAGATTCTAGTTTAGGGTGGGAGCCGTATCTCAATGGGAAGAAAAGAGCCGCTGCTCATGTGCATGCTTAAATTCATATAAATGTATATAATTTAAGCTTTCAAGGGGGCAAAAGCTTCAAAATGTATGGGCGGCTGGTAAAAGACCTGGGCAGAGCTGTGTTGAAGCAGCCACGTGGCATCTTTATTTGTGGCTAACCAAACTGATGGACTTATTGAAGAGCTCTTAAGTATTCTTTCTTTATCCCAAGACAAACTTGACGTTTTAATTTTTTGCTAATTATCAGTAGTAGGAGAGGAAGCATGTAATTTAAAAATGTAAGGTTATATTAGTGAAGGTTTCTGCTGAAGTGAACCTACTAAAAAAAATTTTTTTGGTGCCGCTGCTGTTTTACACAGCGCCTCACATTCTGCTGTACTGCTAAGAGCATTGTTACTTAGAAAATGTAATTGATAATGAGCCATTTCCCTTCAAATCAGAAGTATTTTTCTAATGCTTTTTTTGACCTATTAAAAAAACAGTGCAGCTACTGAAGCTCTACTTTGAAGAGGAAGACTGGAAGGTGACATGAGCAGTTTCTTAAAACCCCTTCCCCTTGTGCCCACCCAAAATTGCCCCCCTGAGGCTGCTTTCAGCCCCACCATGAAAAACTGTTTTTAACAGTGTTGGAAGAGAGAGACCTGCATATCATGACCAGTTCCACTGTCGATTCACCCAAGAGTCAAAGATCTCATGGTTTCTGTGCACAGTGGCTTGGTCCTGTCCACACAGTAGCTATCAGGAATCCTGTTCTGTTTACGAGGGACACACTTCATACTTACAGAATCATTTTGTGTTAAGTAACACCCCCGACGGCAGCCATTTTGTGACTGGTGCCCTTGGCACCTTCTAAAAATTCTAGATTTGTCCTCGGACCCAAAAAAGGTTGGCAACCACAGTATTACATGATGTGTTTCCCATATGTTCTGTTTTCTGATAAAGTTCGGCTGAGGAAGTGGGCATATCCTAAAGACTCAAGGCTGATAAGAACCTGTCAGCAACTCATTCCCCATCCCTCAACAGTCTTGCAAAGAAGTTCACTAATACTGCTTCTTTGCAATGAGGACATTCAGTCTGAGAGAATGATTTGCCCGGGTACCTCTTGTTCTGGACTTGAGTGGGACTGAGATTCTTAAGATTCTTTCCTTTCAGCAGTGCAAATGAGCTTCTAATATGAGGATTTTGTTGAACTGTGGCATCGGTAATAAAAATATTGCTTGCTACAGTATACTTAATTGAAAGCAACATTTTTAATTTATATAAGCCTAAATTGGTTCTCTCTTTTTCTCTTTTTTTTAAAAAAAAGAATTGTCTGAACCACAATGGAACTGGATCTGCCAGTGCTCTTCAGCTTGATAGTATCTAGTCTGCTGTTTTCAAGGGCAGTAGTTTGATTCAACTACAGTTCCAATAAGTGACATATTTCCATGTCTCTAAGGCCCTGACAAGGGCACTGCTCTCAGGAGAAGTGGCTGAGCTCCTTGGAAAATGATTCCTTCCCTTCTCCTCTGTGCTGACACACAAAGATAATAGACAATTAACAGAGGGTATTTGAGGCATTGACAAGCCTAAGGTTATCACTACCCATGGTAGGTGGTTGAGATGCAGAAGGGAAGACATGGATATAAAGCCAGGTATGTGGGAAATCTACGATAGGAATTCTGTTTTTAAATGAGTGACATATTTCTGAAAATTTATATGTTAATTCAAATTTTGTCCAGTGCCAGTGGCATGGCAATTGATAGAGAATTAAGAGACATTACTATCTCATTAATATTCAGTCTTAATTGAAAGACTGAACGCCATTCGATTTACTACAGTGGTACTTCGGGTTAAGTACTTAATTCGTTCAGGAGGTCCGTTCTTAACCTGAAGCACCACTTTAGCTAATGGGGCCTCCTGCAGCCGCCGCACTGCCAGAGCATGATTTCTGTTCTCATCCTGAAGCAAAGTTCTTAACCCAAGGTAATATTTCTGGGTTAGCGGAGTCTGTAACCTGAAGCGTATGTAACCTGAAGCGTATGTAACCCGAGGTACCACTGTATAATAATATCTTTGTGGTAATAAAGGTTCTGGGTTATTTCACACATGTTTGTGCTTGAGCTGTATTTTAATCCTGTATAAGTACATATGAATTCCAGTGCTTTATTGCTCTTGGAGTCCACTTAGACCAGTATAATAGCTTAATCAGCAGCCACCTTGCATCCTTCCATGATGAACACACTCCACCTCTGCCATGGTCTGCTTCTTGCTCTCTTTCTGTACTTGCAGTCCACTAAGGCAGTATTTCAACCAGTGCTGCTGTTGTTGTTTTAAATTATATATAGTTTTCCAATTTATATCAAACAGACGAAAATAGAAGAACATCAAATTCTCTTTCTTTGACTCCTTGGACTGCAAAGTTTCTTTCTTCAGTCCCTTCACAAGCTTATGGCTTGTTAGCCCTGCTGCACCAAATAGTATGACTGCATTTATAGGATCGACCGTGGGGATCTTTCCTATTTAGGTAGAACACCCACTAGTAGCTGTGGAAAGTGGCCAAATGGGTAGGAAAGATCTACACATTTAGCTGTGCCCACATGGGTGTGAGATATTCCCCATTTACTTGATAGCATGGTGTCACACTGGGAAAATAGCTTTGATGCCAGTGCGCATGTGCGTGAAAGGAGTCTTCTCCATCCTGATGTATTATACCGTATCCAAATAAACTTTTCACATGGACAAGTGAGACTTCCTGCAGCAGTGCCTTCTGGCTGTGTTGCCACCATGTACCAAGAGAGGCTAGGCAGCATTGAGATCAGGGTCCATTGGGCAGTATGCTGCTGCTGCTGTTGCTGGGAGGCTATTGCTGTGAGTCCACCCCACTTGGTGAGTTGCTCCAGCACATAGCTTACAAAGGGAGAGAGTTATGGAGGCCTGGTGTGCACATCACAGAAGACGCTTGCTTCCACATTCTTCACTCTGCACCCGGATTCTCTGGTGATGATGGGATTGTGTGTTCCTTTTTGACCATGTAAATAGGGGAGAAACACATGTTTCCTAAGGTTAAAACAAACCAAAGATTAGTCTAAACTGAGAGTGGAACTGGTTAACTGATTCTCTCTACTCTACATTCATTTGTCTGTAGCAGCCTGAACTGCCAATATAGTGTTCAGCTTCTGATAAATACTGGGTTCTCCTCAGCTGAAGAGATCAGCCTGATAAGATAAGGTGGCCTTAAAAAAGAGAGAGAGTGAGTGAGTTAGAAAGTATGTTAACTGCTTTGGCTGCTGAATACCCCCTGGTAGTCAGAGATAAGACACCTTGAGCTTCTCAGCAGATTTTAGACAGGATGTAAATGAAGCAAAAAAATATTTTTTATTTTTTTCCAAATCTGGTAGCTATTCTGCTGCTCACTCTTCCCCCTGCCCCCCACCCAAATCATGACAGCCAAAGGCTTAATTTACTATATTTCACATAGTGCTTCCATTCTGATCACAGGAAGCTGCTACCGGTTGTTTTAGATACAGCTTTAAACAAAGAAAAGATATCTGCATTTTTGAAGAGGCCTCTATTTCAGTCAGCTAATCGTGAGTTCCAGCAGGCTTTCCCAAATGGAATACATACGTAAGAGAAAGAAAATGTTGGCTGCAAAGCGGATTCACTTTTCCCCAGTTGCAATTAAGTCAAACCTCACCGGGAAACTTGCATGCAACTGACATTAAAAGCAAGCAGCAGATAATGCGGTTAAAGATGCAACACCGAAATACTCCCATCAGCCTCTGCTAGATCAAAATTAATTTGCATCATTACGCCTGTGAACAAACGATGTTGGGTGGTAGTCAACTAATGTTTACTCAGAGTAGGCCTATTGTAATTAATTAACATGACTTGGCTCATTGAAGAGATTGACTGTCACCCATTTCTTCCTCTCATCTGTAGTCTACAATGTTACAGGATGAAACAATCCTGATAGTTTGGGTTTTCTTATTTTCCATGGAGCACGGATGAATGGAGGCTTCCCTCACAGACCTGAGAATGGTGTCTAGTCCAGCATCTACTTTGGGCAATTAAACTGTTCAGAGGTAAAAACACATGGAATCTGAAGAGCTCCTCTCTCAGGAATTACAGTAGGCTCTGTTTATGTCACATCTTAGGATCAAATGAGGAACAGATGCTGGCTGCTGCACCCACTTCCTCCTTTTCCTGGCTAGTCTGTTGTAATGCCTAAAGTGCTAGTGTTGGCTGTGGAAACCCAAGTTTAACAACCCACTCTAGTTGCATTCAGATAAATCCTCTAAAACTCTGGTTAGAGCAGGGGTGGGAGACACATGGTCCTTCAGATTCTGTTGGACTGCAATTACCATCAGCCCTAGCCAGCATAGCCAGCGGTTTGAGATGATGGGAGTTGTACTCCAGTAACATCTGGAAGGCCACAGGCTCCTCATCCCTAGTTTAGAGGATCAAGAACGAAACCTCTGTTTATACCTTCCCCCTTCTCATCTGTCTTTCTTTACTTTTCTAGTGAGGGAGTTACTTAATCACTTTGTAGTTTGATCAAAGCATTGTTTGTTGTTGCATTTGACCATGGCAAACTAAGCCATAGTGATGCAGCAAATACCTAACCACTGAAACAGCAGTGCTCTCATATGCTTGTCATTAATCTAAGAAGCGGTGGGCAAATGTTTGACAGCTCGAAAGGTAACAGTAGGATATGCCTTTATTAAGGCTAGCTACAAAGTCCCAAAGAAGTGAGCAGGCTTTTTAAGCTCAACCAACACTTTTCATCAGGCTGCATGTTTGAGTGATATGAAAACAAAATAGGGATAGGAGGTGAATGTTGATGGGTGAAATGAAAAGGCTTTAATCTGCAGATTGCAATAGAAAATGCGCATCATTTCCTGGAGAGAGCAGAACTGGCCACTATCACATGCACCTTGATCATATCTCAGTTAGATTATTGCAGTGGGACTGCCCTTGAAGCATTTAAATTCTGTTTTGTATCATCTGCATTGGTTAACAGTATGTTAACCAAGCTGATATATATTTTTTTTTAAAGTCTCATATATGTGTATATGTGTGTGTGTGTGTGTGTGTGTGTGTGTGTGTGTATAGAGAGAGATGCCCCATAACAACTCAAAGCAAAAAACAAAACACTTTGAAACAGTACGTATAAATCAATAAAAACTATCACAGATTAAGTTTAAAAACTGGAATACAGTTAAACAAATAAATCAAATCCATGATTGGATTTATACACCAGCCTTCATTGTACTGTGATCCCAGGCAGGTTACAGTAGAAACAAAACATATTTTTTTAAAAAATTCAGCTTATAATGCCCCAGATTGTTTCTGCACTATTTGAGTGCTGTTGATGTCCCCTCATGACCCTTTCTTACCAAAGACCAGGATGAAGATACAGGTTTTTCAACTGGCACTTAAAATTAAACAGAGTCAGCACCACTAGTATTTGGCATTCGAAAGCTGGGTGCCACTACCAAAATATTATCCTGTGTAATGGAACGATCTTCTTTACTCGGGGATGGTATAAGAATGGTATCCCCAGAAGTTCTTAAAGCATGTGGGCATCCCTTCAGATATCTCAAACAAGGTGCATACCTAATTCATCAACCCATGCACCTAGAATCATAGAATTGTAGAGTTGGAAGGGACCACAAGGGTCATCTAGTCCAACCCCCTGCAGTGCTGGAATCTTTTTGCCCAACATGGGCAAAAATGGCTTGAACCCAGGACTCTGAGATTAAGTGCCTCAGTGTTCTATTATAAATCAAAAGAAAGTTAATTTGAAGGATATACTCGATCAAAATGGATGGTGACTGTGAAATCTATACATTTTAATCATCTTTTTATCTTAATATGCTGAATAAACAGAGAACATAGGTGGAGGAGATGGACATTGAAATCGTTCTTTTGTTTGAACTTATAATAAAGAAGAAAACATTTATTGTCTCTTTTATAGGAAGAATATCTTACAGGCAGAATATCTTATTTGATAATAGAACTTTCCGCTAGAAAAAGCTACTTAGGAAAATAACTTGCGACCTAAGCAGGAAAGAAATACTTCAGAAATTAGAAGGTTTTATGTTGTCAGAGTCTGGAATCTCTTTCCTTTCTTGTCACAGTGTCTAAAACAGAAAATGCCACCAGATGCTATTGTTAATGCAGAACCCCTTTAAGTTTCTCCCCAAGTAACCCAACTGTTAATGCATTTAATTGGTCCTCCCAGAGTAGTTTTGAAATATTGATACATTTTAAAAACATCTGTAAATTATAAATAATTTTTAAAGTTCACATTTCTCTTTTGAATGCCCATTACAGAGTATTAGTTTTCAAGCAGCTAAATAAGTTATGAGACAAATGAGTGAGTTTAATGTGGGGCCACTGATGTGAAAAAAATGTGGTGGTTGTATTATTAAAGTTGTAGCTTTTCCAAAACTGTTTATATTTCTGTTGAGAGCAAATGGAGGAAATTGTGTAATAATGTATGATGCTCTATTGAAAATGGCTTGAGGCTTGATAATTTATTATGGTGCCCACATATATATTTTTTTTAAGTATAAATATATTTCCTGCATGGACATCACACACCTTCTGGGACAACATAAAATTGTGGGGACACAATGGCTGCTAAGTAAACTATAAGAATTGATAGTTGTGCGAAAAGACTGAAATGTGTGCTGTACGATTGATACACATATTGTGTATTATCTGAATATCACAGATGTTAAGCAAGTTTAAATTATGTGATGTGCTGAGAAAATCATAGCCAAGTATTATATTTATTAGCATGGCCTTATGCCCAGCAAGTGCACAATATTTTATCTCAATACTACCTGAGGTCTTTTTAATTTGGTCAGACCATCACATTTCCCTGACATGCCTTCTTGTATATTCAGGGTAGCTTTCTAGACAATTAGTTGCACTTTGGTAATAATAAAAGGTATATCCTGCCTCGAAATCTGAAACAAACTATTACAAGCTATATGATATGTAGTAACTCTGGTGCAAAAGAAACACACAAAAGTGTTTGACAGGAGCTACCTACTATCTGTCTGGTCAACTGACTTACCTGGGTCATATTTGTTCATTTCCTATTTAATATCATTTAAATTTGCATTGGAATGTATGCCAAAAGTGTGTCCGGCTCGATGCACAGTATGCCTGCTTTTATGCTTGTGTACATGTAAATATGTAAATAAGTCTAGGGATATACTGGTGTGTCTGCTTTCGTCCCTCTGCTGGAATATATTGCTTTGTCAATTCTTTTTCTGTACAGTGTTTTCTTCGAAAGTAACCATTGTTGTAAATCCTGTCTCTGTTAAGGAACCTTACTAGGTTGTACTTCCACATACATCATCCTGAGCCCCCTGGGCCCAAGGACAGTTATGGGCCCAAGGACAGGTCTGTCATTACAGGTAACTAGCCCAGGTAGCAAAAATATATCAGCAAGGCCTGCAACTGGGAGGTGTCTAGCCCTCTGATGTGCCATATTTTCTCTTTGATCATGTACTAATCCAGCAGCTGTAGGCTGCTTGGTGACTCCTAATTTTAGGAGAAATCAACGTGTTTCTGTGGCCTTATGACACAAAAGTGGGACTCAAGAGGTGACTGTTTTGCTTTACATATGGATTCTTAGGTTCTTCAAGTGGCTCCATGCACAGTAGTTGCACATATACGTAACTGGCCAGGCTGACCACTTGGTAGTAGCATCATTGCGGAGAGGCCTTTCCTCCTCACTGGTCAGCAACTTGATGCAGGTGAAGCTGTCTATGACAGGAATGGCAATCTCTCAACTGCTGTTGCCATGGTCATAAAACCATGTTGGAGGCTTATGGCTGATAAGGCTTAAGCTGCTGAAAGCAAGTGGATACCAGCCTACCAATTTTGTTGTGGGAGATCACATGCCTCCTTTGGTGCTCTGTTATGTCTCCAAGAGGATGCTCACATCCAGCTGTAGCAATAAGCGAATGCTTTTGTCCTGGGGTAGTGTTTTGATTTCATCAGTCTTATGTATATTTCACAGCCTACAGTGTCCATAACAATATATGCATGAGACACTAGGCTAAAGGCAAATTTCCACCCTAGTGCAGCATCATTGTGTGTGCGGTGTTTAGCATCTTTTTGTGTATCAGTACCTCCTTTGTATACAGGGACGCGGGTGGCGCTGTGGTATAAACCACTGAGCCTAGGGCTTGCCGATCAGAAGATCGGCTGTTCGAATCCCCGCGACGGAGTGAGCTCCCGTTGTTCAGTCACAGCTCTTGCCAACCTAGCAGTTTGAAAGCACGCCAAAGTGCAAGTAGATAAATAGGTACTGCTCCGGTGGGAAGGTAAACGGTGTTTCCATGCGCTGCTCTGGTTTGCCAGAAGCGGCTTAGTCATGCTGGCCACATGACCTGGAAGCTGTACGCCGGCTCCCTTGGCCAATAAAGCGAGATGAGTACGCAACCCCAGATTCGTCCATGACTGGACCTAACAGTCAGGGTACCTTTACCTTTTTATCTCCTTTGTATACCTTACACAACTGTTGGTCCAGAGTCAATCTGCTATCGCTGTATGTTGTTGAGATAGGCTTTGACAACTTGTTGGCTGCTGCTTTATATTGTGTTCTGTCGTAGTCTTATTTAATTTTAGATTGTTACGACCTGCTCTGGGATCACAACAGTGGGAAATGATGGGATATTCCATCTTTTGAAAAATCCATTAGAGACTTGCTTATTTTACTAAACAGAACTGAATTTTTATTAATGAACATCCCTAAATGATGAAAATGAAAGTCCCATTTTTTTATATATTTGGCAACTTTACAATATCCAAAACACTGAGAGGAAACTAGGCCCAGCTGGAGCTGTGAGGATGGAAGGTTGCCTGTTTCCCTTCTTCACAAAACAAATGTGTCCTTTATGTTTGGCAGAATGGGGTGGGATGAGAAGGGATCATTGTGCTGAGAGACAATTGCATGAACTTGAGGCTTGAACAACTGCCCCTTACATGACCATCCATCCAAAAGCAACCTGAGGCACAACCATATGAATGTCAGTGTAACCACTGCTTCTTTTTTCTAGAAAAAGAGGTGCAGGAAATCCCAACTTTTTTTGACGGACAACCCTAAGTTGTTGAGCTGCTTTGAGGAGGACACCAAAGTTGTTGAGTTGCTTTTAGGGAGCAACCAGAAACACGCACCTCCCTGAAAGAGCTTCTTTCGGAAGAGCATCAAAGCATCAAAGCATCCATCCAAATTCCTCCACCCAGAAAACACTCAGCCTGCCCTCAACACCAGGATAATTATGGACACAGAGAAGATCTGCTGGAACTCTCAGGAGAGGTGCCGGAACTAAGTCTGATAGGTTGATGGTGGATTCCTGATAGTCTAATCCTGGCGCATCCAAGAGCTCCTTTGAGTCAGGAAGGCTATTTTAATTATTCTAGGAAAGTACTGATGCCTCCTTTGGAGAGAAAGCTTGCTTTATGGTTGTATACAGGTCTCACTTACATTACATTACAATGCATTCCCTACAAATTGTTTGTTAGGCGATCGTTCACATAATGAGGCCATGATTTCCATTGCTTCCTATGGAAGCATTTCTAATCTGGGATTTGTCCAGTCCCCCCACCCCAAAACACACACAGACAACACCATGGTAGCTTGCTGAAATGACTGCAGCCATCCAGCAAAAAAGATACAAAGGAGAAACTGAATTTCTGATATCTCCTGCTCCCTGATTTGTCTGATCTCGTCCCCTCCCTCCCTCCCTCCCTACATGGTTTCTGCCTGAAAAGGCAGTAAGGAACAAGTAATGAAGTGGGCCACCTCTGTCTGTTCAGATATCTGAATCTGTGGGGTATATAGTGATGTTTCGGCCTAATTATTTACATTCGGATAAGCGAATTTTTCATAGTGAGCGGGACCTATGTGTAATTGGATCTAGCTGAGAACATCCTGTAAAAAAGCGATGTCTTGCCCCAATTGACCAGCTAATTGCATCATAATGTTCATGCAGCTGATTTTGTTAGGAGGTTCAACTAATTTTAACAGGGGCCTAGAGCCATTTCCATGTTCTTTACCGTTTTTAAAATTGTTTTGCTTTGAGCTGATTATAGAGTGGTGTTTTCAAAAGCACTCAAGCCCCTGTTGATTTGGATCACAAGCCTGTTAAGAGCTTTGGTGATGTCAGCCAAAATAAAGGCAAATACATAGAAAAGGGAGAACAGAGCTCCTACTTTTCTGCTTGCAAAACAGTTGAGCCCAAATGTGTGTAAGTCATGCCCCTTTCTGATGCCTGGCCACGTTGTTCAGAAGCAGCTCTGTTAATTCAGTGAGCGGCACTGGGGGATAAGATCACTTTCAAGACTTCACAACTATTGAGGTTGGCACATGAGTGGCTGGCTGCTTGCACCACAGAGGTGCTTTGTGCTTTGATGCCTCCTTCATCCCACCCCTGTGGAATAACTCCTTCTGGTATTACTTCACTTTTCTGTTAGCAGAGCACTTTCCCCATAAATATGACTGAACAGGTGTTACTTTGCCACTAACTGAGTTTCCAGCTGTCCTCCTCCAACACAGACAGGGCAAAAATCTGTTGTTTGGTCCTATTAGGCAGACTAGAGTGCTCTCGAGCCCGAGACGGAGATCTTTCTTGCAGGATATGGTAGTTTTGTTGCCAGAAGATGGCCAGGAAGGCCTGGCTAGCTAACAAAGACAGTCCTTCAGCTGCTGGGTGTAGTTCCAGCTTTGCATTCCCGTTGGCAGCGGCACAGAGAGTGCTGCAGTGTGGCCAGCCAGAAAAATTAGGAAATAAGGACCTCTTTTATTTACTCAGGCTGCTGAATCATGGGCATTCCTGTCTGCTTGGAGAAAAGTCAGGCAGCTCTACTTTCCACTGGAAATCTCAAGAGTGTTTGGTACTTTCATCTCAGAGTGTTCACACACTTGTTTTAATGTGCTTTATGGAAATGGTGAAACTCAGCAAGTAAGAGCTGCTGTGGGGTGGGGGGAGCTCCCCTCGATGCACTAACGATCCATTCAAATCTGCATGTGTAAATAGACTTCATAGCCCATGCAGCTGATTTCTAGCATCTTTTTCTCTCTCTTCAATTGCACAAGCTAGGCCTCGCTTTAGAAGTCAGCTGGTGTGAAGTGCCTGGTTCCCAAAATTAAAAATTAACATGGACATGCTAAGTGCATCACATTGAAACACAGAATCCTTGCAGTAACACAAAAAAGGCATTTACAGTAAGTAGCACTTAGCGACTGGTAGGATTTAAAGGGAAATATGCACATGTGTACACACTCACACACAATCGTTGATTTAGAAAATGTACTTTATCTCCCTCACTCCCCAAGTCATGAAATACTCTGGGGAACGCTTCAGGATATAGTCTGTAAAACTCCCACTGCTTCCCGAGACAAATTTAATATGTGCGTCCGTAAATGGACTTTGGATCAAAGTAGTTTGAAAACAAAAGTTATGTATAAAAGTATAGGTTAATATGAGTACCATTGGCCTCCTTCAGCATGCCCTTTATGTATATTTGTCTGTTTCTGTAGTACCATGGAGTTCATAGTATTCTACTACTTAATTTTGTAAGGCATGAACTGTACATTATATTACAGTTTTATTCTTTTTACAGTGGTACCTCGCAAGACGAATGCCTCGGAAGATGAAAAACTCGCAAGACGAAAGAGTTTTTCGTTTTCTGAGGTGCTTCGCAAGACGGATTTCCCTATGGGCTTGCTTCGCAAGACGAAACGTCTTGCGCCTTTAAAAAAAAAAACTGCCAATGCATTCCTATGGGAAACCGTCAATACACATTGGTGCTTCGCAAGACGAAAAAACTCGCAGAACGAATTAATTTCGTCTTGCGAGGCACCACTGTACATCTATCTATCTATCATCTATCTATCTACTCAGGAGCAGCCAATACTGTATTTTTATGCAGCTTCTTAAACCACTGGCAAGGTTCCCAGGCTGAAAATCTTCTACCCTCAGCTGCTTTTACCACAGTTACTGAGAGGATGCTGGTATTTGTAAAAGCAACTTCTCCCTTTTTTCCCTTTTGATGGGTGGGTGATTTTCTGTGGGAAAGCGGTGCAGAAGTAGTTGCCCAGGTCCCCCTTTGTTTATTATTTATTTCATTTCCTCACAAGGTGATTTACAACTTTAAAAGTTAAACAAAACAATTGTTTTAAACAGATAAATTTGTATTGGGGAGAGGCAGCAATCAAATCAATAAAAAACTTGGTGGAATACAAAACAAAATGTCTATAGGGACCACTTAAAGGCCACAAGCAAGCTTCATTTTGCAAAGCAGAAAAAGAAAGGTTTTGAAAAGAAACATGGCACTCATCACAACATATTGGTCAGTCCTAAAAATGCATGGAATGAAAGGACTGTGATGCAGGTCATCTTCAACCCACAAACAAGGCATATGAATGCAATGGACCTTATAGGAAGAACTTATTCCCTACCTTGATAGCGGCAACACTGTTCAGCTAGCTTCCAAAAGGCTGTTGCCTGTTTCCTCCCATATTTTAGAGTAAACATGGCTGCTACTGCAAATTTCCCATGTGTTAGTTCCATACCCTTTCTGGAGTCAGTACATCTTGCTTTGCCAGTGTTTTGGCTTTGATAATGTACAGGAAATAGTTCCCTTACATTCCATGTAATTGCACAATGGTGACATAAGGCTCCCTGGTCTGCTTCTATCCCCCTTCTGTGGAACTCTAAGCAGCCATTACTTGGTACAGAGCTGATCCTCTGTGTGGATATCTCCCAGTCTGTTTCACCCAATTTGTATGTGCAACTTCCTTCCTCCCTGTGCCCACCCCTCCAATCCTCCCTAGGAAATTCTTGTTAATTTCTGTTCATACCAAATGGGAAATCTTACCAGGTATCAATGCAGCAAGAGATCCCTTTACAGTGTAGAAAATGTAGAATTTCACTTTTAAAATGGAGTTGCAATAATTAGCTCTCTGCAGTCTTAATATTGTTTTAAATGAGATATCCTTTTAACACTAGGGGTTATTATTCCACTGAATCATTTTGGGCCTGATTCATAAGAATAAGTCAGTGCTGCTTCTGAAGTTCATTAATCTTACTTTTTTGGGGGGGGGCGGTCTCATGTTAAAGTTGAAAGAACCTTAGAAGGAAGCAAGGGGAGATAGTTTTTTAAAAGAAAGGAAAGTATACCAAAATATAAGCAAAATAAATTTGAGGAGAACAGTTATAAGTAAACTAACTGTAATAGTAATAGGTAAAGTGATCAGGCACTAGCTACAAAAAGAAAGTGATTTTAATACAGTAGAGTCTCAGCAGTGGTGCAATGTTCCAAACACTCATGTATTTCTACAAATATTTATAGAAGAATATATCATGTCTTTGTAGGACATATCATTTAAAACTAAGTTCATGAAAAGTCGGGATCACAAATGATTGCAAAGCCCATTTCTTGTACCAAAGAACTTGCTATCTCTCTCACAACAATAAATACATATTTTGGAAATTTGCTATTAATAACATATATATTGAGAACTATGATCATATATGGTAATAGCTGCAAGCCTTCTTTGTGCTAAATTTTGGAAGGTCGTGGAGAATAATATTCTGCTGCCTATTTGTTTCTGAGTACAATTTGGAAGTGCTGGTTTTGACTTATAAAGCACCAAACACACCTTTCTCCATATAATCCTGCAGGAGAACTGACATAATCCATAGAGGCCCTTCTTGCTGTTCCTTCAGGAATGTATAAGGTCCTAAAACATAATTAATTAGCCAGTCTGAGCACTTAGAAAAGGATGCTGTGGTTACTAAGACCCAACATGGGTTTCTCAAAAGCAAGTCATGCCTGACAAATCTATTTTTTTATATAGAGAGCTACAAGCTTGGTGGATCAGGGGAATGATGTGGACATAGTATATCTTTATTTCATTAAGGCTTTTAACAAATTCTCCCTTGATATTCTTGTGGAGAAACTGGTAAAATATGGACTGAATTAGTTAGATGGATTTGTAGGTGGTTGACTGACCGAACCCAAAGAATACCCATTAATGGCTCCTCATTATCCTGAAAAAAGGTGTCAAATGGGGTACTGCAGTGTCCTGTTCTGGGCCCAGCATTGTTCAATGTCTTAAAAAAATGACTTGGGTGAAGGAACTGACACTAAACAGATGACATTAAACTCAGAGGGGTAGCTAATGCTGCAGAAGATAACATTGGGATTCAACATGACTGTAACAGATTAGAGAACTGGACCAAAAGTAACAAAACAAATTTCAATAGGGACACATGTAAGGTTCTACACTTGGGTAAGAAGAACCAGCTGCACCAGTAAAAAATGGCACACACATACACACACAGTTCTCTCCATAGCAACTTGCAAACCTGAAAACTGCTTCTTGGCCCACTTTCTCTGCTGGGTGTGCTTTGTTCTTTTCAAATGGCTGCTCTGGTGTTTCCCTCCTGGAATTGGTTGAGCTCCCTGTTTTGGCTTTGGGGGTCAATAGGAGGCTGAGGGCTGCAGGGGAGGGTGCCTAGGAAGGAGAGAAGTCCAGATAGTAAAAAATAGTTGACAAGCTAAGAGCCTCAGTGGCACCCTCTGGAGTTATCACCAGGGGTAAAGGTTCTGGCTAAACGCCCATAGTTTTGCCCCTGTCACATGGAAGATGGAGCAAGCTTGTTTTCTCTTGCTCCAGAGCGTAGGACTGAACCAATGGCTTCAAGGTAGAAGAAAGAAGATTCTGACTAAACATCAGAAAGAACTTTCTGACAATAAGAGCTGTTCAACAGTGGACTAGACTGGCAAGGAGGTGGATTCTCTCTCCTTGGAGATTGGGCTAGATGACCCCCAGGATCCCTTCCAACACTGCAGTTCTATGATTCTATGACAATGCATGAAAGGGCCTTTTCTGTGGTAGCTCCCTTGCCTCTGGAATTCCCTCTTCCAGGAGATCTGCTTGGCTTCTTCACTGCCTGTGTTTAGGAGGGCAGTTAAAACTTTTCAGTTTCTTCAGACATTTAAGCCCCTCTAGATATGTTGGCTGCTGTGAGTTTTGTTGTTATTGATTTTTCATGTTTTCCCCCTTTTAGTGTACTAAAATCTGCATAATTGTTCTGTATGTTAGAAACCAAGGAAGTCAGAAACAGAGCAGGTATATATAATTGTTTGGAACAAAAACACACAGGAACAAATGTAGTTAGCTGATACTTTATAATGATGAAAGTTGTATGTATTTATTCATTATTTTCTTTGGAAAATAAATAAAATATTTAAATTTTATCAAAATTGCATTACTCATAAATTCAATTTTATAAAGGATGGGCTGGTTAAAAAAAAACAGCATGCTTTTGGTGTTTAAAACAAAGACCAGAATATCCCTTAAAGTTTCAACGAAATGAAGCAGTTGCATTTGAAGCTCCAGCTGCTTGATGTTGATCGGTGCTCCTCACAGAACATGAATCATTTTCCTTGAAACGGTTTTCTTGTGCCCCTTTAAGGACAGTAGACTTGAGAAAAAGAGTGCTTTGGTGGGTGGAGTGTTCTTGGAAGGGCTGGGGACATGGAAAGAATGCTCAGGACTTGATTCTTCAGGGAGCCAAGCCATATGCCTGGAGGTTTCCCCCCTCCCTCCCTTCCTGGCTGAGCACTTCAGGAGGGGAGGGGAAGCTGGTCCTTCGCCTCAGATCATGCCCTGAGGAGCTGTAATCCAGCAGGCAGGAAATATTTCAAGACAGCCCTTTCCCCTAAAGGAACCCAAAGGAAAAGAACTGCCAAGGGGTGAGGGTGATGTGGGATAAAGGAGAGACAAAGGGGTGGTAATTAGGGACTTTCCTGAGGTCCAAAATTCTGTCAAGGGGGGGGGGTCTGTGTAGTGTGTGTGTGTGTGTGTGTGTGTGTGTGTGTGTGTGTGATGTGCATTATGTATAGACACATTTGCACATCTTAACGTGTACATCACGATTTGTCAGGTGTAATGTGATGTTCCTCTTTGACATTTTGTTTAAAGCTCTCCATGGCCTCTCCCACCTCTATGATTGTGGGTAGGCAAACTAAGGCCCGGGGGCCGGATCCAGCCCAATCGCCTTCTTAACTAAGGCCCACGGACAGCCCAGGAATCAGCATGTTTTTACATGAGTAGAATGTGTCCTTTTGTTTAAAATGCATCTCTGGTTTATTTGTGGGCCCCGCCTGGTGTTTTTACATGAGTAGAATGTGTGCTTTTATTTAAAATGCAACTAACTTTTGTCCCTTTGCATTCTGTGAAGCATCATGCACATTGATGACGCTATATGAAAATAAGGAAATAAACATTTGACCTAAGAGGAAAAGACTGGTGAGGTTTATTATATCACGAACCCACTAATTCCAATGGGACTTGCACAGTGAAGTTTAGAGAAGGTATTGCCCTAATGAATGTAACCTACTTACTATAAAATATTTTGTCTAGAAGACAGAACACGGGACAGCTGAAGTCAAATCTGACTTCTATGCTTCTTCCCATATTGGTAGGCTGCCTTATCTGCAAGATGCGCCCAAATAATTTTTAATCTTCTTGGATCATGGAGCAGTTTGAAGATCCTGACAGGAATCAGGCATAGCCTGTGGACACCCTCTGAGTAATAAAGAAGAGGACACAAACCTGTCCACTGTTCAGCTTGTACTTAAAAGCATTGTTGGAATGGGCAAGGATCCAGGAATGGTATTGGTTGTTTTCTCAGAGTTAGATGGTTGCTGTCTGGCATTGATAGTGAGATGGTGTTGTTATCGGTTTCGAAATGCAGGAAAAGGACAAATCCTCTTCTGTTTCCTGTGGATAAGCATAAAGTTCACAATCTAGTGAAATCTTGTTACTTTAAAGAAAGCAGACTTGGAGTGTTTTTCTGTAAGCCAATTGTGGCTTTTGTATTGTATGATAAATAATTTGCCTTTTAGATACTGTAGGTAATAAGGAGTTTTGAATTTATTTATTTATCGGCACACATTTAATATATGATTTCTCCAAGGATGATTATTCAGGGTTTTTGTTTTTTAAAAATGTTATTATTCTAATTGACTTGGTATTCCAAGAAATATTATTACCTATAATACAAATAAATAAAGGTTTTGTTTAATACTTCAAGTGTCAGGTGTTTTGTTTGCTGGATCAGTGTTTTAAACACTAAAGTGAATGGTTCCATTAAGAATATGCACTAGGAATTTTTCCTGTGCATATCCTTTTGAGATTAATGGGTAGTTTCTTGCATAGCCCTCATTCACTTCAGTGGATGTGAGCAAGAGAACTTTGTGCTAGTTTGAGCTCTAAATAACTAGCAACAAATCATTTGTCAGAATAAACAGCTGTATATAAATGGAACTAAAATCAGCATAAAATTATGTTGATGTATAACGATACAAGTATTTTGAGTTAACTAATTTTTGACTCTAGCAGTGAAACACTTCTTCTTAGAGTATTTTCTGTCATAAGTGATTTGTAGACATTCTCCATCTAAAAAAAGAAATTGACACATTGGTTTCTATAGGTTTCAGCCTAAAACGCAGAAATGAAGTAGTATAATAGCTAAGTCATTTTGGTTACTACTTGGCATATGTTCTTGTTTGTCTTTTCATTGTTACTCATAAATCTTTCAGCTTTTACCATAATAATTTGTCATTTGTTCCTGTTTCCAGTTTTTTTGCAAGTTGCTTTGTCTATGATCACCTAAATGTTTGGGCTCTGTTTTACTAAGGAAGTTCCGCCAGTAAAGTTTTTTTGCAAAGAGGAAGAAATGGTGGGCAACCTCTTGAACTTTAGAAGAAGATAATACACGGTTCGAATCTAGCTTTTGTGAAGTTCACTCTTTTCACTTAACCCTGGCTGATTCAAAAAAACCTAATACAAACTCACATGTTATTAGCCATGTATTTATTTCGGTGCTGGTTAGTAGCTGCTAAATTATCTGAGTTCAAGTGGGAAACTGCAGCAAAGTAGTAGAGGGTGTCACCAGCTCCCAACAGCGTGTTTCTGAAGATACTTTTTTCATTGTGTTTTATGCTTTCTTCTTTAACTCTTGTAGCTGAGCACCAAAATTCCTAATAATCCATTAAACTATGTTCTTTTCAGGACCAAGTTTAATACAAAAGTGAGAAATTTGAATTATTCTGTTTTTATTAAATATTAGGCATGCGGGTGACTCTTAATTTTGAAATAATTTTCTAATACTTTTTCCCTGGTTGGCACTTCCAGTTGTTCCCGTAGTATACAAATCATTTTATGGTGGATACAAAAGACACATTAAGTATATTAAAATCTGCATTTTAATAAAGATGTCAATGTATAATACGCATCAAGCAACTACAAATGATAAAAGCAATAAAAGGATAATGCGGGAACAGACCGATTTCATGGCTTTTCCTAGTTTACCATCCAATTTGAATTAGTATATTATAGAAGATGGGTGCGGGTGCAGAAGGCAGCCTGCCGATGTTGTACAATTGCATGTGCGTTTCAATACATTTCTGATCAAGTGTATATATTCACGACAAGTACCGTCTGAAGAGGAAGCCCTTAACCGTTTGCTTCTCTTACCTCCCTTTTTCCAGATGGAGTAGACATTGAGGATGACCCTTCCTGCTCATGGCCAGCTTCTTCACCTTCAAGCAAAGACCAGACTTCCCCAAGCCATGGAGACGGCTGTGATTTTGGCGAAGAAGAAGGTGTCCCTGGACTGCCCTACCCCTGCCAGTTTTGCGACAAGTCGTTTAGCCGCCTCAGCTATTTGAAGCACCACGAGCAAAGTCACAGCGACAAGCTCCCTTTCAAGTGCACGTATTGCAGCCGCCTTTTCAAACACAAGCGGAGCAGAGATCGCCACATCAAGCTCCACACGGGAGATAAGAAATACCACTGCAGCGAGTGCGATGCAGCGTTTTCGAGAAGCGATCACCTTAAAATCCACCTAAAGACTCATACCTCTAACAAGCCATATAAGTGTGCCATTTGCCGGCGCGGGTTCCTCTCCTCTAGTTCGCTTCACGGTCACATGCAAGTCCACGAGAGGAACAAAGATGGTTCTCAGTCTGCCTCCCGGATGGAGGACTGGAAAATGAAGGACACTCAGAAGTGCAGTCAATGTGAAGAAGGTTTTGATTTCCCCGAAGACCTTCAGAAGCACATAGCAGAATGCCACCCGGAGTGTTCCCCGAATGAAGACAGAGCTGCTCTTCAGTGTGTTTACTGCCACGAACTCTTTGTAGAGGAAAGTTCCCTTGTAAACCACATGGAGCAGGCTCACAATGGAGCGGAAAAGAAACACATGTGCAGTATTTGCTCAGAGAACTTCCATAGTGTCGAAGAGCTGTATAGCCACATGGATAGCCACCAGCAGCCCGAATCATGCAACCACAGCAACAGCCCCTCTTTAGTGACTGTTGGCTACACCTCAGTGTCTAGCACTACACCAGATTCAAACCTCTCAGTGGACAGTTCAACTATGGTTGAAACAGCTCCCCCCATAACAAAAGGCCGTGGAAGAAAACGGGCAGCCCAACAGGTGACAGATATCACGGGGCCTTCAAGCAAGCAAGCCAAGGTTACCTACAGCTGCATATACTGCAGCAAGCAATTGTTTTCGAGCCTTGCAGTGCTCCAGATACACCTGAAAACTATGCATTTAGATAAACCCGAACAGGCCCATATTTGCCAGTATTGTTTAGAAGTATTACCTTCGCTTTACAATCTGAACGAGCATCTTAAACAAATACACGAAGGCCCAGATCCTGCGCTGATTGTTTCGACCATGCCTGCTATGATCTACCAGTGCAACTTCTGCTCGGAAGTTTTCAATGACCTCAACACTCTTCAGGAACACATTAGATGTAATCACGGATTTGCAAATCCAGCTGCTAAGGACAGTAATGCGTTCTTTTGTCCCCATTGTTACATGGGATTTCTTACTGATTCTTCTTTGGAAGAGCATATTAGACAAGTCCATTGTGATCTCAGTAGCTCCCGTTTTGGTTCTCCTGTGCTGGGAACCCCCAAGGACCCAGTTGTGGAAGTATATTCTTGTTCTTATTGTACAAATTCCCCAATATTTAATAGTGTTCTTAAACTGAATAAACATATAAAGGAAAATCACAAGAACATTCCGTTAGCGCTAAACTACATTCATAATGGAAAGAAATCTAGAGCCATGAGCCCCTTATCTCCAGTGACTATAGAGCAGGCTTCTTTAAAGATGATGCAAGCGGTTGGTGGTGCCCCTCCACGCCCTACTGGAGAATACATTTGTAATCAGTGTGGTGCTAAGTACACTTCCTTGGATGGTTTCCAGACTCACTTAAAAACACACCTTGACACTGTCCTACCCAAACTGACTTGTCCTCAGTGCAACAAGGAGTTTCCAAACCAGGAGTCCCTGCTGAAGCACGTGACCATCCACTTCATGATAACCTCCACTTACTACATCTGTGAAAGTTGTGACAAACAGTTTACTTCAGTGGATGACTTGCAGAAGCACTTGCTCGACATGCATACCTTCGTGTTTTTCCGCTGCACTTTGTGCCAAGAGGTGTTTGATTCAAAGGTCTCCATTCAGCTTCACCTGGCCGTGAAGCACAGCAACGAAAAGAAGGTGTACAGGTGCACCTCCTGCAACTGGGATTTCCGCAACGAGACGGACTTGCAGCTCCATGTCAAACACAACCATCTCGAGAACCAAGGGAAAGTCCACAAGTGTATCTTTTGTGGCGAGTCCTTTGGTACCGAGGTGGAGCTGCAGTGCCACATCACAACACACAGCAAAAAGTACAACTGCAAGTTTTGCAGCAAAGCATTTCATGCCATCATACTGCTGGAGAAACACTTGAGGGAAAAGCACTGCGTCTTTGAAACAAAAACTCCTAATTGTGGAACCAATGGAGCATCTGAGCCAGTTCAGAAAGAAGAAGTGGAGCTACAGACCTTGCTGACAAATAGCCAGGAGTCACACAATAGCCATGATGGCAGTGAAGAAGACGTCGATACATCTGAGCCAATGTACGGATGTGATATTTGCGGGGCGGCCTATACAATGGAGTCTCTCCTGCAAAATCACCAGCTGCGAGATCACAACATCCGACCCGGGGAAAGTGCCATAATTAAGAAAAAGGCAGAACTGATTAAAGGGAACTACAAGTGCAATGTGTGCTCTCGGACGTTCTTTTCAGAAAACGGACTCCGTGAACACATGCAGACACATTTGGGTCCAGTGAAACACTATATGTGCCCAATATGCGGCGAGCGATTTCCGTCTCTTCTGACTCTTACAGAACATAAAGTCACACATAGTAAGAGCCTAGATACAGGGAATTGCAGAATTTGCAAAATGCCTCTTCAGAGCGAGGAAGAATTTTTGGAGCATTGTCAGATGCACCCTGATTTGCGAAACTCCTTGACGGGATTCCGTTGTGTGGTATGTATGCAAACAGTGACTTCCACTTTGGAGCTGAAGATCCATGGGACATTTCACATGCAGAAGACGAGCAGCACTTCAGCAGTGCAGGCCACAGGGCGAGTGCAGCATCTCCAGAAACTGTACAAATGTGCTTCTTGCCTGAAGGAATTCCGTTCAAAACAGGACTTGGTGAAACTTGACATCAATGGCCTGCCATATGGTCTGTGTGCCGCCTGCGTTAATCTCAGCAAAAGTGGCAGTCCAAGCGTCAACATCCCTTCCAGCAGTAATAGGCAAGGCATGGGCCAGAATGAGAACTTGAGTTCCGCAGAGAACAAAAGCAAAGCAGGAGGGTTGAAGACTCGCTGTTCAAGTTGCAATGTTAAATTTGAATCAGAAAGTGAACTTCAAAACCACATCCAGTCAGTCCATAGAGAGCTCATTCCGGACAGCAATAGTACGCATCTGAAAACACCACAGGTATCACCAATGCCCAGAATCAGTCCGTCTCAATCTGAAGAGGTAATTCTCTCTCTCTTTGCTTAAAAACAGACCTTTGATTTTTTTAAAAAAAAAATGCATAGTATCATTTTTTATTTTTTATTTGCTAGTTATTTGCCAGGATATGCTTAGCCGGAATGTGTGGTGTATCTCCCATAGCCATTAGCTAGCTAGCAATTACTTGCTTCTTGATAAGCCTTGTGTTTTGGCTTGAATGATGCAGAGTAGGACTAATTCCAGTCTCCCTAGGATATTGTCTTCTTTATCACTGAAGAGAATAATCTTCATGCCAGCACAACTGAGAGCTGGAATCTTAGCTGAGGTTCATTTTGAGTTGGAATCCCTAGTTCTGAGTTATGCTTACGGCACAGAGTGTTAATGACACAAAAGTAAACTACATCAAGCCAAAGCGTTGGCATGCAGAGCGCTGTTTTTGAAAATATTTGTGAGCAACAGAGCAGGAGGGCTATTTTTGTAAATTATGTTGTTGACATTAATTTTCCCCTGTCTTGCTCTACTTTGATTAAAAAGAAACGCCACAGTGTAACACCTACATTTGCTAAAGGGCAAATTAGTCTTTTCATTGCAATTTAATTTTTATTTCTGTGTGCGCATGTTTGACAGAATATCAAGCCAGGCATCAGATGATTAACATTTCTTGCAGAATAATCTGTAACATAAAATTGTACAAATGTGAGTGTCCCATGGGGCATTAACAAGATCACACTCTTATTCCAGATTAATTAATTTGCAGTAAATGCTATGGCCTTGTTCTATTATCATAATCACTAACACGAATTAGAATTGCCAAAGGGGGCATTCCCAAGCACACTTAAATGTACATTATTTATCCCTTGACTTGCTTTAGTTTCCATTTTGTTTACACAAGGGGAAGGAAACATATTGCCCATGGCCTACATCCAGGCACTTTAAGTCTTGTTCCCCTATCCTCCTACCGCACCCATGCATACCTATTCGTCTGAGAGCCTGAGAGATCGCGACTATGGAGAAACTAAGTATAGCCGGGGAGGAAGTTGTGGTGGTCCAAATGTGTCGCAGCCACCCAGTGTCTATGCTTAGTCTACGTCATTTGATTTCATTAAGGAAAAGGGTAGCTTTATTTCTGCTCATCCAAACCTTGTTTCCAGAGCCCCTTAAAATCTGTTGATCCTTGATACAGATTAATTAGGTGTTCTCAAAGACCTGAGCATGAATTGAGATGCCTCTGAATTACTAGGAGAATGGGACTGTGCTTGTGTCATGCTTGGGAGCATCTCATATGTAAGGTAAGGTAAGGTAAAGGTAAAGGACCATTCAACAGCTTACCTTTACCTGCATCTCATATGTATCTGACTGGCCACTGGATTAGGTATTGCACTGGATTACATTCTTTTAATTTTTCTACTGCAAGTCTGCATAGATGCTCATTAGAAAAGTGGGGAAACTATTCCCTTCTATACTCTCCGTCCTCCTTGATTGCCAAAGAGAAAGGGACTTATGTTCGGCAGCATTGTGAACAGCCCATGCCATAGCACTTGCAGGATGCCAACGGATCAGAAAAAAGAGCTATCCTGCTCTTGTACACTTCACAGCACCCTGATCTTTAGAAAACAGCATAAGTTTATGAGATAAGTGTATGATTTGGCAGGGCATAAAAGCTCTGAAATACATAAATAAAATTATTTACCTTCTACTGCCTGAACATCAAGTTGTTGTTAAAGGCACAGCAATAGGGCCAGTAAAATATTGGCAACCATCGCAGGAAATGTTAGACAAATAAAAAGCATTATCTTTCCTCTATGGCCTTAGGCGTGGGCATTAGATTTGCAGCATTTCAAAGGAACCTGCAAATTAAACATGAAACGGATTGCTTTTGAATGGTTGTTGGATTGGAAGTGGCTAAATGTGTGAAACATGTAACCTCTTTCCTCATATCGCTGATAAGTTGGGCATGGGGATATGCCCATATTCTTGATATTTCTGCCGCTGCCACTCATCCATATTTGCGTTAACACCTGCTGGGATAAGCAAATACTGTAGCAAGACCCATAACAAGTTTATTGAATATCAGTAGTCTCTCTCTCTCCAAATGAAGGCAATAGAAAACTAATGTCTCCCTCTGGTTCCATCACAAAAATTGATAAGCATAGAAACAATAATATATGATATGCTGATTTGTGCTGTGTTAGCTTTAATATCCTTTCTCCAATTGGCCTCCAATAGACAATATATTCTAAGGTTTAGAAAAGTCTTTGCTTTCCCCAGACCCACTAAAAACACAACAAAGTGTATAAAGAATGAGTGAATTTTGAGAACCTTGAAGTTGCCAGAAGCTGACCAGAAATGGCAGTTGGCAGTTTTAAGAGCCTATAGATTACAGGGAAGAGAGATGATACTTAGTGATGATGATTTCACATTTTCTTCTTGGAGAGTGGAAGGATATTTTCAGTTTGTTCCAGCTTTTACTTAGCTAATCTTTTGCATATGTAAGTGTTAGGCAAAGGGCCTAATAATCACACTTGGGACTGCATGAACAGAAACACTTTATTCAGATCATGGGATTTCATGGTATTGCTCTACTTGGCCCTGATTAGGGCTCAGCTGGAATTTCGGGTCATCACAATTTGAAACACACATAAGTGAGCAAGGTCTCAAAAAAAGTGAAGGGGGAAAATGGTGAGATTCAAAACGCAGGACTTTGAGGGACACACTGAAGTAGGCTTGTATGGATAGTCTAGAGTGTTTAGGGACATGAGAGGAATCTTCCAAGGATTCTAAAGGGTCACCATAAAGGAAAACAACCAGGGAGAGAAAGGGCACAGGTGGAGGAGCAAATACTTTTGGAATAAATTAGTTGAAATATTGGAATCACCACCTCCAACAGTTGGGGCATTGTTTCTGAAAGGAGACTGTCAAGGTATCTGTTGAGGGCAACTTGGGACTCAGCTACATTGTTAAAGAAATAGTGCTTTATATGCGTTGTTTATGAATTCTAACACTGTGACACCAGATGGTGCTGTGGAGTTCCATTTTTGCCAACCCGATTTCTCATACAAAGTTTAACTGAAACGCTTTGTTGATGTGTCTAGACCCAGCCTCGGTAATTGGATAACCCTTACTGTGGGATTATTATAAAGTCTTATAAAAACAGACATAATAAAAAGCACCTCTGTCTTCACTTTGCTCATCATGCATAAAAGGGGCCTGCCTGAGAAGCCGAGGACCAGTTATGATTGCTAGCTGGAACAGAAGTGATACAGTTCTAAAAAGGGACAGCATGGGATTCAATTAACACGTACTTTATACAACTTTTGAATGATTAAAAAAACCTGCTTCTGGTCTAAATATATCTTACATTTAAAACACTGAGCTGGTTTGTGTGATACATTAAGCCAAACCTTAGCTCCACAAGATCATGCAAAGATTTGCTCTTGCAGGGGTGCCAACTTGAATAAAATAGGGGGGCTGGTAAGCCACGCCTCACATAATCAATCATACAACACAACAACACACACACCATTTGAATGGCAGTGCCCATTAACTTGGGGTGGGGCCCTCAAATATTTTATTGGGGGAGCTGTGTCTCCTTTATTGGCTCCTATGGCTCTTGGCTACAGCTTGCTATCAATGATAGGAGTGCTTAACCACCAGTCCTGGTTAGGATGATACCCATATCCAAACCTTGGCTTGGCTTGGCTTAGCACAGCATCGGAAAGTACCAGTGGGGAGGAAAGCTGCTGCAAGATCCTCTCTGGGAGCTTGAACACTTGCACAGCCTCACTAAACTAAGGTTTGGCTTAGCATGTCACCTGACCCAGGCCATTGTCACGCTTAGGTTTTTTAAGCTCAGTTTTTGTGCAGTGCTACATCAAACTCTGGCATAGCACAAGTTTGTGAGCATCTGGGCTTCCGGAGAGGAGATCAAGGCCAGTTGCTGTTCTGGTACTGTTGTGCTGCTGTAACCTAAGCCATGGTTTGACTTAGCATGTCATCTGAACCCAGGCTCAAGGTTTCTCCCCTCCAGACAAACTGTGAGCTGCAAACTGAGAACAAACCTTGGTTACAACTCGTGGTTTGAAGCAAGATAACTACTAGCCTGTATGCTGACAACATACTGAGCCACAAGCCATGGCTTAGCTCACAGCAGCAGGACTGGAGGAGGACCAAAATGGCCTTCATGTGTTCATGCTAAAACGTGGCTTGCAAATAATTAAATTAATTTTAAAAAAATTAAATCAAGAAATGCAGCCGTTTCCCCTTTAGTTCTGGTCCTGTGACCAGTAGGCACCAGTGAGGATGCATAGCTTATCCAGCTTCCCAGCACTATATTTTGCTGCTGTTTAGCAAGAGGAGGAGGGGCAAAGCAGCAGGGAGCATCACACAGTGTGGGCCACTGCTGCCTATAACTCTGCTCTTTGTTTGAACAGCACAAAAAGCCAGTTGTTATCCTATGGGGGCAAAAGTTCTTACCTACCTTCCTTGTTGCTCTTCTTATTTAAAGAATGATATTTATCGCTGCTTTCGTTTTTCCATTCAGATGCTGAGAGTGAGCTAGAGGGGGATCCTTAAAGGTGGCAGTGGGGACAAAAGCCAGGCTTATTTATCAAAATAAATCATATTGTTTTCAGAGGTGAAATGGAGACACTTGATGTCAGTAGGGTTTTTTAAGGTGATGCAGATTTATAAAATTTTAAAGAGCCCTACATGTTGCCTCAGAATCCTGAGAGCGTTTACAAAATTTGCGATAGGCATAAGTGTTGAAGGAGTATTCTCCAGTGAGCACTTGCAAACTGTTACTTTTATTGGACACAGCTGTTGCTGATTGTGGGTAGAAAAAGTGGTTGGTCGCTTGAATGCGATCTCATTGTCTTATAGCATTGCTTGTTGGACTTTTTTTATTATTAGCATAACAGCTGTTGGGGGGGGATAGTGAATGAATATCACAGGTACAAAATATCACAGTGAACATCAGCATTCTACATTTGTTATAGCCAGGAGTGCAAAAAAAAATTTAATTTTTTTTTTTGCAAAACTTAGGAGCCAGACAGAGTTGTCTAGGAGTCGGTTTCAAGGGCTCAAGACATGAATGCATGGTTGAAAGAAAGTATCCCGTCCTCCCTTGTGTATTCTGCTCTTGTGTCCCATCACTCAGGCATTATATCAAAAGGTATGAGCACACCTAGGACATGTTTAGGCAGTAGACAGGGCATTTTCGCTTTTCTTTTGTGTGTGTTGTGCCCTTTTTTGCTTTGTATCTCTCTGTTTCTGTGTGTCAGGCAGCGAGCCAGCAAAAAAATCGGATAGAGTATGTGAAGCTAACTCATTGTTAGGAGAAACATAGCCTGCTCAGGGGAGCCATGCCTAATGAGCACAGCAAGTCTTCTCAGTAGATCTTGCCCCTATAAGGCAGTTGTTGAGGCTGAAGACACCCACTTTCCCACAGCTGCCCAAGCAATCTGAGACTATGCCAACGTGCCTATCTCTGTTGCTGCTTCTTCATACCACTTCTGGTCCTGAGAGACATGGAGGGAGGGGAGCTTGTTATACTGATGGACCCATCTAGCTCAGTGTTGTGTACAGTGATTTATAACAGGAGTCCTGATAACTGGGAGACATTCCTAGTCCTAGCTGGCACTAAATCTGGGATCTTTTGCATACAAAGCAGATGTTCTGCCACCGAGTAATGGATCCTGCAAAAGTGCACTTACTTGTATTTAGCTGAGCACACATAGGTGCAGCACAAGATTGGGGCATCAAGGGAGTGAGGCCAGTGGCGCAAACTTTGCTGGGGCATGGCCAGTTTTCCTTACTCATCCATATATTGTATGCATGAATAATGTGTGCCTAGTGCCTCTGATTTCACCATAAAAGCCTTGTAAAGAAATGCAGAGTAGGAAAGAGGGCTTCATAGTTGTGGAGAGTGTTTTATCTCACTCAAAATCAAATTAAAATTTTGTTCCCAAGTGGACAATTTATTTTACCAGAGATATAAGACATTTTTGAGAACTGGAAATAAGGGAGAAGAGCTTAATGAAGAAGGCATACCAGGGAATTTCCTGAAAGAAAGTTTGCACTCAGCAGTTGCAGTAGAAATTTGGGACAAAGTTTCTTAAAACAATAAACCCATGTTTTTAAAGAAGCATTGCCATTACAAAGTGGAACCCATGCAAAGATGTATTGAGTGAAAACCATAATAATGCTAAGTAAAGTATTTCCCCCCCCCCCCCAACTTGCTGCTTGATCTCTGGGCCTTGTGCCAGAAAAGTAGTGCTAAGGAGAGACCATGCCTTAATGCAGAGCTTCTCAGTCTTTCTGTTCCCATGCAGCCACTTGGGATGACTGAAAATTACTTATACCCACTAGTCACAAAATGGTGGCCGATGGAGGTGAAGTTTGATAGAATTGATTGGCAATAACAGTCACCCTTGTGCCCAGTCCCAATCCCTTTCTCTATTCATGCCTATGGACAGCTCTCTCTTCTAGCCTTAGACCCTAAAAAATAGCTTCTTCTTGCGATCCAGACAGCAAGATAGTTCTTCCTACTAATACAGGGATAGCCAGGACAGTTCTTTCTAAATCAGAAGTAGCCAATGTAGTGCTTTCCAGATCTTTTTATACTCAAAGCAGTAGCAGCTGGTAGAGCCAAGACCTGGTGAGGACAGCCTGTGACCAAGCAGGTCCTATAGGTTGGGCAAAGCTGATCTCATTTTCTTCCCATCCTCCTGCCTTGCAAAGATGTGGACGCAAAAGCATTGCAGTTATGTGAGTGCTTAGTGCCTAACTCAACTGAAAAGTGTCTAACTTTGGTTTAGGAGGGTTCCCTGCTGTCTTGATTTCTAGTTTGGGTCTATGTCACAGACTGGAGTTTGAATTGGTTGGTGGAAGGTGTCACATAGAACTATTAACTAGGTCCCACCACTAAACTTTCAGCCCAATGGAAAATGATTACAGCCCATCACCACCTTACAGTGGTACCTCGGGTTACATACGCTTCAGGTTACAGACTCTGCTAACCCTGAAATAGTACCTCGGGTTAAGAACTTTGCTTCAGGATGAGAACAGAAATCGTGCTCCAGCGGCGCGGCAGCAGTAGGAGGCCCCATTAGCTAAAGTGGTGCTTCAGGTTAAGAACGAACCTCTGGAATGAATTAAGTACTTAACCCGAGGTACCACTGTATTTACTTCTATGGCTTTTTGCCAGAATGTGGAGGGGTATTAAATAGACCAGATTGTAGGAGACCAGGGTTAAAATCACGACTCATCTATGAACCTCCCTAGACCACCTTGGGCTTTTCACTGTTAGTCTATGTCTCAGGGTTGTGAGGATAAAATGTGGAAGAGGAGAGCCATAAGTTCCATGAAAAGAAACCAGTCTCATTTGTTTTAATTGGTTCAACAAAAAATAGCTTGTCAAGGGAAGGTAGCAACATGAACAAGCCAGTTTTCTTGGGTTTGGTGTCTGCTCTGAAAGAAGCCTTTTTGCATTCAATGGTGCTTACTCTCATGTAAGCGGGGTTAATTTATTAACTGCATTTATGTGACCTCTCATAACAGTTCTCTGGGCTTCTCCCAAAGCAAAGCAAAACAGTTAAAACTGGATGCACTATCACTGTGCATATCTAGGATTAGTATATTAGACAAAAGGAAGCTCTTAAATAGGTATGTTTGTTGCTTTGGAAACTGAAGAGTTATTGTCAGGTTAAGGGATAGCTAATGTTAAGGTAGGCATTTAGGTGAGCATGAGGATTAGCCAGAAAATTACATGTTTTAAAAGCTTGGTTTAAACAGTAGGAGAAGCTCCTAGAGAGGCTAATCAGAATTTAATAGAGGAACACCTAGAAAGTTAAGATCTAATGAAAGATAAAGGGCACAGTTTCTCTAAAGTGAGATCATGCCTAGAAATGTTGATTGAATATTTTTACAAAGTTTATTTGAAAGCACTGAAAGAGGGTGCAACACACACAGTTTCCCTGGATTTGAAAAAGCTGTGGAGACAATACAAAAGAAAAGATTAATATGCAATATAAGTACTTAACAGCATTAAACTCCTTATAAAAAAAATTATTTTGAAGACACACAAGATTTGCAGAACTTAACTGGAAAGGATTAATATTTTCTCTCCCAAGACCGCACTCGGAGGGAAGAAAAAAGGAAAGAATTAAGAATGAGTAGAAGAATCAACGGGTGATAAAGAAATATAGATAAAATTAGTTTTGAACAAAAGCGATAGATGTTGAGACATGTATTTTGATACACTCTTTGAACATTCATGTGGAATGTTGGAGGGTATGTTTCTATATTCTCGACTATTTCCTTTATTTCAGCATGATTGAACTTTTAGTACCATATCAGTACTGTCAAACCTAAGCGCGGACCTGGACAGATTTTAAATGCAGAGGGCACAATTCGGCATAAAGTTAAGTACTTTAAATACTTCCTAATTTAATGAGAGGGTTAAGCATGTTCTTAGCTCTCTAACGTTGAAATTGATGAAATTCAAAAGTACCTAATTTTAGCTCAATTGTGCACACATGATTTTACTGAAGTTTTCAAAAAGACTGTTTAATTCCTAATAAGGGTAGCTTCCACATGACTTGTTTATTGAACGTTCATCCTGATTTCTTTGCACAAGGTTTCATTGTACAATCTGAATTTGCTGCTATGCAATTGAATCCCTATTGCAAAATTGCAACAGTCTGGAGGAACACTTTCCAAAAATTTTATCAGGCGGTCAGGCCCAAGGATGGGCTTGTATAGGGAGCATGTTCTAGCTGGAGAGTGGTGGCAGTGCTCTGGTGAAGAACGGGCAAACAAGCTGTATGCTGGTGGTCTGGTGGCACAGAGGAAGGAACTGGTTTCCTCCTTCAGTGGCAAGTTCACAAAACCTGAGGAAAAGCTGCAGAACTGGGAGTTCTTATTTTAGACCACAGCACTGAATTGGCCTTCTAACATCACCTAACTTTTCAGGTCAGGAATATTATGAGCTGTTTTATGAACTGCTATAATTCAGCATTGGCTACCATCCCCAGTGGTACAAGGAGTTAGCATCACAGTTGTATTTAAGGGGGAGAAAACCTTTATGCAGTTTTCTATATGATTTTTTAGGCTTGAGCCACATACCGCCGTATTCAGTGAGGAAATCCCATGGGCTGTTGCGGATCTATGCCAATCTCTTACTCGAGCTCCATAATAGTTTATAAGTCTACAAATAATTTTGGAAGGAGAGTTGTAGTCACAGTGTTTGAATTGGTGTTTTTTTTTTATCTCTAACATACAGAGTAAAGGCAAACTGCATACTTCTTTGGCAAATTTTGAATGAAGGATTGAGATGTGCATCATTAATTAGTAATACTTGTTTATAAGCCTAAACAAAGATATCACACTGTTACACACTTCGCACTTCCTCAAATAGTGAGAATTTCCAGGGGCAGTGCTACAGGGTTTAATTTCGTTTGAATGAGAGCACTGGAGACTTATGATGTCTTTGCAATATCTGTTCATTTACAAATATACAAGCAGAGCATATTAGAAGCAAACTGACACTCCCTCAGCAGGCAAGAATTCCACTAACCCCACCTCTGATTCTCAGAGAGAGTGCTTGCAACCCAGGGGCGATTCACGTTCAGCCAACTCACTGCTCTCTGTTTGATGCTCTCTCAGTTCACTCTGCACACACCTTTCCTTCCCCCTCACACAAATGCCCCTACAGAGACCTGCTGTCAAGCCCCATCTCCTACAGATAAATTGCTCATTCAGGGGAAAAAAATATCTCATGACCACTAGCTTCTGCTGATGAAACGCCAGCTTAACAGCCCCTGACTATTGGCAGGCAAGCAGCTTTGCAGAGTGGTCTTCTGGCTTCCACACCAAAGCTAACTTTATTGCTTTTGAAAGATACTGCCTGGGATCTTGATGGCATTGCTTCACCCTATATTGTAGTTTTCGTTCTAGCTATACAGTATTCCTGATCAGGGCCTCTGTCCATGTGACAGCACAGATTCAGGTTGCTGAAGAGCTTCCTGGTTTTTCCCCTACCCATATTTTTCCATGTTGCCCTTTAAACCAACACATTTTTCTTAATGTACCTGCCTGATTTCTTCCATCCATGAGATACCTGCCAACCTACACACCCCAAATAATACGCATTTTCCAAAGCCGTCACTAAGCAAGAACACTCCCCGTACGCTGCTTTGTGATCATGTTTGGTGAAAAGTGGTCCACAAATCTTGGAAGTAAATAAACACTAAAATTTACACTTAATAAAAATATTAATATATATTGCCATTATATTTGACCTCTGTCCTTTCTTCAGCATGAGTTAGATAGCACCACTGCATGGAGAGACTAGCAGCAAAATGAAAACTACCATAGCAGTAGCCAGCACCCACTTCTTTTAGAGACTGATCCAAGAGGCATTCAAATGAGAAGTGTACTGCTGATTTCAGAAGAAGTCAATCCTTTGCTGCTTTGTTAAAAGAAACAAAATGATGGAAATAAGAATGCTGTGTTTGCTTCTGCAAGGTTTGAATATGACAGCATTTTTGATCATTTAAAAATCTTAAGTTCGTTGACACAAGTCTAGTTAAGTATATTGCTGACTTAATAAAAGTTGATAGTAACATTTTAGAAGCTCTTTGGAATCTAAAAAGAACTAGTGTTTGATCTAGCAGCAGAGACAAAAACAGTCTCTTGTTTTATGATAAAAGAAGATGTCTGTGTTGATCTTCAAGTATGTCAGATCATTCTGAAGAGGCTAGTAAGAGCTGTGTTGTTGTTGTTTTTGTCAAGTGATTTTCCTTGCTATCATTAAGCTTCAAATAAAGTTGGGGGGGGAGGGAGAGAGAGCTTTGTACGTTGTGTCATTGTATTCATCCGTCATAATTTCTGTTGACAATTCTCGACATGCACTATGTTTTACTGTTCTAACGAGAGAAAAGACCAGCCATTAAGTTTACGTTTCTTTGTTTTTCAATAAAGTCACATATCAGGAGTAATGCTGGGGTATGCTAATAAGCCATATATAATGTTAGGCACCTGGGAGCAAGAAATATTTTCTAACTAGTTCTAAAGGGAAATAATGTTAAAAAAGGAAGAGTGATTGTTATATACGCAATGTGTGCTGGCCTACGTGTCAGTATCAAAAACATCTTTTAAGGAACTTGGCACAATAAATCTCTCAACCTTGATGGTTGTTATTTAAAAGTCTATTGTAGATGCAATTTTCCTACCTGGCATGTTCTGTTTTGGAGTCCCAGGTACCTGAAATACATTTTTCCTCATCTTGACATGTCTTATGTAGGGATGATGGTGAAATTTGCTACAAGCAGACCAAGCATCAAACTGATCCATAGTCCACTTTTCCACTCTCTTTGTGAAGTATGCTTGCTTGTAGTGACTTTCTGCTGATTTCCTGCTTACAATTAACAAAAAAAATATTATATGACAACATTTGTTCCGCTAAGATTCAGCTACCATCAGCGGTAACATCTGATCTTACCTGTCTGCTAAAAGGGTACTGCTGAAATGTGCATTCACATTTACTTCTGTAATTGATCCACTGTTCAAGTGACTATTTTAGCCATTAACAACCATTAACATTCATTGTTTTATCGTTAACCCATTTCTCATTTTTTCGTTCCATGTGATTTTGCCAAACTCACAATGAAAGCACAGCCATTGTCTTACGTCTTAATGTGAAAATGTTATATTTATTAATGCAGCCAAAAAATGGAATTCATCTGTATTTTGTGAGTGTTGAAATGTGAGCCTGATGCATATAGTTTTTATAATAATATTACATTTTTTATTATACCACTATAATAATCTTCCTATCAGTGGTTAATACTTATTAGCTTTTGTCCATGCAAAAATAAAAACTGCATTCTCCCCACCCCCGGCCAAAGTGTGTGGTGGGTTGTGGTGAAAATCATAAGCACACCCTGCAAGCCATGCCTTGAGCGATGTGAACTGGGGGTTTTTAGGGAGCATGGGTAGGTGGATGAATCATAAGCACATGGTGCCCTAAAATCCAAATGAACAATAAATGAAATGGGTTACTGATTTGCTTGACAATTTAAGTTGCTAATATGGTAGCTGGTTGACAAGGAAAAACCACAAACAATAGTAAGGGGACAGGGGCTTCGTTGCCTTCTCATCTTCACTTGAACAGTAACCTTGAGGCAAGATGCATACTTCAGTGGCCTCACTGAATTTTCAACCATCCCTGAGATCGTCACAAAGAACGTAAACAATATTGTTATTTTTGAAAACCTAAGAGCTGGATCAGCAATGGTTAAAAATAGCAAAGTGAGAACTGAAGCGAATTGGTACTGGTGATGAATCTCTTGAATTGTAATCTGCACTGGCATCAAGTAATGGACCACATCCCTACAAGTGCCACCTTAAAGAGTAAATAAATGGTCCCCATCCATCGCCAAATTAAATTAAATTAAAGCTGGGTTTATTCTAAGGCACCAGTCTATCTAAAGATATTTCTACCTAAGTATTTGCCACTTGAAGCAAATGATATGAACTACAGTGGTGCCTTGCAAGACGAAATTAATTTGTTCTGCGAGTTTTTTCGTTCTCCGAGTTTTTTCGTCTTGCGAAGCACCACTGTGTATTGACGGTTTCCTATAGGAATGCATTGGCGGTTTTAAAAAAAAGTCGCAAGACGTTTCGTCTTGCGAAGCAAGCCCATAGGGAAATCCGTCTTGCGAAGCATCTCAGAAAACGAAAAATTCTTTCGTCTTGTGAGTTTTTCGTCTTCCGAGGCATTCGTCTTGCGAGGTACCACTGTATTAAAATAAATTACAGTTGTTGTAAATGAGCAAGTATGCAATTGAAAGATTTAGAAATATGAAGTTAATAGGGTATATATGCTATGGCAAATGAAAGTTGGTGGATCTTGATATTTATTTGCAATTCTCGAGATTTTAGGAGGCCCAGCCAGAAATGTCAGATGTTTGTGTCCCAGGGCTTATAAATGTCCTTCATTGGTAAATGATAGAAATGAGGATGAGATTTAGACATTTACGATGGAAATGAAGATGACATTTAGACATTTATTGAAGGCACTGAGTTAGCTTTGAGATTTACTGGTAAATGTAATTTTCTGAGATTTCCCTTTGGGATTTTTATGGGAATACTATAAATTACTCAGATATTGCACATTTCAGGTATTAAGGTTCTAGTTTTATAATCTTTGACTTGAACAGGAATGCGTTTCAGTTACTGTCATAAGCTCTGTGGTTGTTGACATTTACCAGTAATTCTTAAAACTGGACACAAGGTCAGAAGCAATGCCAGATCATGGTTTGGCGCTATGCGAATGAAAGTGGCAGGACTGTACTGATTTAAGATCAACAAGCTATGTCTCTTCAGTTTTAGCTAAATAGGGTAGATTCAGAATACAGGAATTTTGCTGTCAGGTACATAGCTTAAACCAGTGTGGCATAGTGATTTGAGTGTTAGTCTGGGACTTAGGAGACCAGAATCCCAGTCCCCACTCAGCCATGGAGCTCACTTTCTATGGAGAATATGCCATTGAATTGCACACATTTATAAAGGTTTCAGCATTTACAGATTACAAAGATGGTTTCTTCCACTCAACCTGTGCCCCAAACAAGCATACGCCCCCTCTTTGGGAAAGATGATGAACTAATATTCAAATGAAACGCACTACAGTAAGAACGCATACATAAAAAGAAGTTACATGTCCCCTGTTAGCTGTTTGACTAGCAGCCATGTAAGGCTGGCAACAGCCACCGGGGGTCCTGACATTTGCTGGTCGGCTGGACATGCATTGTACTAATATAATGTCCTTCAAGGCTCCATCAGTCAGAGCAATCTAAGAGCAGGGTTGTGGATATTTGACACACTTTGTGCATCTTACTGCAGCGTAGGAGCTGTGGTGTTAGAAAATGGTTTGGGGGCTTCCCAGGCAAAAAGAAATTGGCCATATTGAGATCGATCCTAATTCCCCAGGGGGTTATGGAAATCCTAGATAAGAAGCAGAACAAGACGCGCATTAACCTGGGCAGTCATGTGACATTGGATGAATATAATTTACCAAGCCATATCTCATAACACTGTGCAATTACCGCTTGGTAAGCTGGTCATCTGGATTCGTTCTGCAGAGTATTAAGGAGAAACTTTCTCTGTTTGTCTTGATTTATGATCAAGTGAAGAAATGTGCTATGGGTTCTTTAATATTTAGGGAACCAATCCTTGTTACCAGCTGAATGTAAGAGACCACTGGCAACAGAACAACTTAGAAATCTATAGCATGTCAGCTTGACTGAATCTTCACTGGTGTGCTAGTTTTCTTTGTGCAGATACCATTTTAGATAGAAAAGCCTTTAAGTTGGAAGTTGAAGAAAAGGTTTGCAAAATTGTATCCCCTTCTCCCTTTTTAAATGATGCATAAGAAGACATCCAACTGCAGTGGATGTGACTTATGTCTAGCAAAACAGGAGAAATGGGAGAGATATAGAAATAGTGTCTGATTCTATACTAATACTTAGTATGTCCACATTTTTAGCTTGCTGAATTTTTTTATACGTAATTGTTGTGAGAATTCATTTATGTGCATTTATTGCTTAATTAATACTTTCCATTGTTGTTTCCTCTAGAAGAAGACCTATCAGTGCATCAAGTGCCAGATGGTTTTCTACAATGAGTGGGATATCCAGGTTCATGTTGCAAATCACATGATTGGTGAGTGAAGTACTAAATCTTGTTGATGATAGATAGACTCTCCTAGCTGTATTCTCATTGCCTGTAAATTTAAACAGAGTTAAGGAGAAATTAATTGTGCAACTGTCAATGATTTACCCAGGTGTGATAGATATTTTTTTTAAAAGAAATATTATTAGGCCTAATAAAGCATTAGCATGTTTTATTTTCTGCAAGGGCTAGTTTAGACTTCTGCAGAGATTCATATACTACTGCCAGTCAAAACACAGGTGATTAACAAATTAAACTTCTAATCATTTTTGCATTATTGAAAACAACTAACAGGAATGGTTAATGAACTGGTTGTTAGCTTTCCACAGAGTTTTAGGCAGGTTTTAATTTCAGAAGTTATTATGCTAATGACACTACCGAGTGCTGCTCAAGCACCTTGGTACCAACACCAGAATTTGTGAGTTTTGTCACGAAGAAGCGTAAATAATTCAAATGGCCATAAAACAGGGATATACATAGTATTTAAAAGCTTGAAAACAACCCAGAATGGTTCTCTACAAAATGAAATAATATATTTAATTGAGTCAAAGCTCAAGCACGGTTATTGATAGTATTTAGAGTCTACAGTCACAATTTCTAATGATAATTTGCTTTTATAATATGGCTGAAGTTAGGAAATACCATATGAAACACTGAGCATTTTCTTTGAATCATCATATTTTGCCATTATTTGCTTATTCCCCTGGGTTATATTTATGTTTTTAATTTGGTTACCACTTAGTAATAACACTAAGCGTTCTGCAAGCCAATTAAATTTATCAAGCACATCTTTTGCCTGCTAATAAAACAATATTGCCTTTTGTTACTGCCTATTTCTAAGAAATTCCTTTGGCAAAGAGCAGACATTAGAATCATTGGCTTTGTACTGCTACAGTATTTTTTTCAATGTTTTAGAAAAATGGGAACTTCTTGCAGAGAGATTCATGTCAGCAGACAACTCTATAAATGCATGTTCATTTATTCAAAACCTATTTCCTTTGAGCTGTTTTACAAAAGTTACTTAATTTCTGGCTTGATGTTCTAAACTATTTTTACACATGTTCTCATGTAATTTTGTCATACTTATTGAAGGTTGTTGGTTAATTTAATATGCTTCTTCTCCAGCTGTTGTAGTTTAATTTTAAAAAACAACAACTTTGGCTTCATCCTAAACATGCTTACTAGAGAGTAAATCATATTGAAGCCAAAGTATCTTAGAAACCTTAGAATCATAGTGTCAATGCATAAAAGTAAAATAAAGTTTCCAGGAGTTAAATGTGAGCTTTAATTTTTTTAAATGAATGTTCTGAAGTCAAAATAGAATTAAGAGTGAGTCATATTATGTGTGTATCCATTAAAAAAACAATTGCACTGGCAATACAAGCGAGAGATGGCCAAAGGAATTTAGTGTTTGTGCAAGGAGGTCCAAATGACATGATGATAAAAAAAAGTTAATAATAAATAAAGTGGCCAACTCAGTTATACTCAGAATAAACCCACTTAAATCAATAGACCTGTTAGTAATGCTCCTTAATTTAAGTAAGTAGGATGTGTACTGGATATAAACTACCTTAACTTTCAGTTTGCTCCTCTTCAATGTGCCTCCAAGTCAGTGGCATACTTCACCTTTGCTAAAATTAGGACCCACCCAGGTTGGCCCAGTGACCCAGTAGCAGGAATCACTGCTGCTGTATTACCAAAAATTTCATTCCTGGATAAGCCCTAGCAGGGTTATGAACACTTCTAATGCAGCATGATTGTCAGGGGCAATCCTGTCACGCTCAGTGTGTTTTCTTCCCAAAATTCCACACAATGGAAGGCAAGAAGCTTCAGAAAATCCTGCAAGGAAGCAATGCAAACGCACAGAGCTTAGCAGAAATGATTTTGTAGATAACTGCAATTCCAGATTTAAAAAAATAAGGAGCAGGATGGAGAAGATGAATAATGTAGTAGTAGAGCTGGGCCTATCAGGTGTTGTAGCAGCAATGGCACACTCTCAGCTGATTTTTCCCCTGTTATTGATGGCAAGCTGACCATTCAGTAGTTACCTGGGTCTTCTCCCCCATCCCTTTTTGAAGATGGGGACATTTGGCTACCTTCAATCTGCAGGGACCTCATCTGTTCTCCAAGAATTCTCAAAGGTTATAGACAGAGGCTCGGGGATTACATCCACAAGTTCCTTTAGCACCATCAGGCCCTGGATATTTGATTCATTTAAAGTAGCTGGGTGTTCCCTTACCACTTCTTTTCCTATCTTGGGCTGCAGCTCCCTCTTTGCATTGTTCATTCTGTTATCACCAGGTTGAGCTGTGCTTTCCTTTTGGCTGAAAACAGAGGCAGAGTAGGTGTTGAGCAGCTCCACCTTCTCACTGTCGCCCAATAGCATTTCTCCGTCTTCTCCAGGTAGAGGACCTTCTACTGGTTCTTCTTCCTCTTGCTTCAAACATAGCCAAATAAACCTTTTAAAATTGCTTTTAACCTCTCTTACAAGTTTGATATCATTCTGAGCTTTGGCCTTCACAACCTTCTCCCTGCAACTGATGGCTACTCTTGAACAGTGTTAAATTAGTGTCCCATAGTTCCTTGCATGCAGCAGCAGGCTGTAGCACAGAATTAAAAGCATTAGTTTGGTACACGTGGCTGGTACTGGATTTGGGAGTGCATAAAGTGTAATCAGTTTAGCTCAAAAAGACTAGGAAACATTGTTCTGTGGCATTGCTTCCTGAAATGCACCAGAACAATAATGAGCAGAAGTCATTTTGCCAGTCGTTGCGCTTATACATAGTTATTTTGGGGGGATGATTTAGAAAACTTCAACTGGAATGAAAATAGTACTAATTTATAGCTGAAAATAGTTTGTTGGGAGCTGCAAAAAGAATCATAAACACACAGAGACAACTCTTCACATGTTTTCAGCTGGATCTCAATGTTTGGTTATTTTTAATGAGGTATTCAGCAAGCAACAGATAAAGAACATTTGACAATGAGAAGTTTGTCACTTCTTTGTGTGGGCAAGGGATTATTCTGGAATGTCAGACAGTCTCCTAGAGTATGTTTACTTGCCACCCACTTTGCACCTGCCTATAATCATTTGCTAGAGAACAAGGATGTTTTCTTCTATAGCAGGTAAAGCTAGACCAGGCCAGATTGCAATGTGACTTGAAATAGGGTAAGTCAGAATTGAGTGAACATTGGAAGTTGCTTCTGTTGTTACAAATTTTGTTCATGGGAGTCACTCTCATTGTAACTTCAGGAGAATTTGTGCCTATTTGCTAGAAATTGGTGTGCTAAGGCACTTTTAGGATTCTTGCCATTGCCAGATCTGATTGCCAGTAAGGATTTTCATTGAAAGAGTAAGTTGTGAAAACAAAAAATGCTAATGTTGAAAGTGGCCCCACATACTTTATAGCCTTAAAAGTTTGATAACATAGAATGGGAAAAAGGTGCTTTCCCCTGGCTGATTGTCATGCATGATATTGCTTCATGCCATAACCATAGTGACACAGATTTATGTGGGCTTGCTATAAAAACATTCCAGAAAGCAGGGTGGGGGAGATTCTATCACACAAAGCACAGTGTGATTTGCAGAACATGCTTTGATAATCTGTATTTACTGTAAGTAATGCTGGACGTCAGTGTTTGAGATGCATCCCTGATTAAAAACACTCATATTGCATCTTGAGGAAGAAGGATGTGGAAGAATTAACAACCTGTAATAGTTCTATTTTGGAGAGTGTATGAAAACCTGAATACAGGAAAATGAGTTTTTAGTGATTTTACATGCTAGGACTCGTTCCACATGGTCCTTTTTTTTTTTTTTTTTTTTTTTTGCTCTCTGCCACCATTACCTTTCCACCCCCACCACTGGCTCTTCTTTCCTTACATTATTTTACATTTCTGGGACGTTACCAAGATTACACTAGAATTAAAAGAGTGCTGCCAACAGGTCTATCACTAAACATTAACTAATGAAAAAGAGGGATATATGTGATTTAATATGTATGACAAACAATATAGTCATATTAATATAGGTAAATGAAAACACAACGGACAAGTCCATATATTGTTTATGGGATCAGCAGGGTCTATAAATGTTATTTTAGCACATTAACTGGTAATAAAGTTTATATCAGCAAACGAGAAAGAAAAAGCCAACGGGTTGCATCCAACGTTGCCATTCTGCTTCCTCAATGGAACTTCCCCCTCCTCTCCTCAACCCTGCAGAATGTCCTGCAGCCCTCTGGAGCTGCATTGAGGATGCATGGTGAGAAGAAACGAAGGCGGAACCCAAAGTGTCTGGTTAAAAAATTGCCGTCCTAATTACTTAGGGAGCTGCTGACATGTCACACCCATGTAGAGTTGAGAGTTTCTAGACTTCTGGCTTCAGTCTGTTTTTTTGTTGTTTGTTTGTTTGTTTGTTAATCTTTCCACTAGTTCTCTAAACTATGCTTTTGTAATGTGGTTTGTATCATCTCCTTCAAGGACCTCAGATCAGAGGCTTTGCCTGACAACTACCTTCTAGGCTGCCTGATGCTAAGTCCAAAGAGCTTTTTTTCAGATAAGCAGAGTTTTGAACCTGGGTCTCCCACATCCAGAATATGTGATCTAGTCACTCTGTTACACTGACTCTTAAGTACAACATATCAATGAGCATTCTATTTAGTCGTGGCAAAGTAACCTGTCAGCACAAATGGTCTACAGGGTAGATGGGGAATGTGAGGGGTGCAGAGTGGTTGAGAAGACTGACTTTAATATAATTTAGAACAAACCAGGTAGAAGAACCTTCTGGAGAACCTTTCAAAAAAGACTGTTATAATGGCAGACCTCACACCAGCTGTCTTACAGGGTGGTCACTGGTTGAGGGCACCCAGAGCTCAGAAGACTCCCCCTCATCAGAACCTGCCTATAACGCCATTTACCACTGTCCCCTCATATTGGCAATGGGTGGGCAGCAGTACAGCTTGACAGGACCCAAAGTCAGGTCCATCTGCAGTGGCCACCTGCTGTTTTAAGTTACCCGAACTGTAATGCTTCAGCCCAAAGATATATGAAATCAACAGTGTTGCTACTTCTTTCGAAATCAGAAGTGATATAAATAAGAAGAGAGTTAGTGCGATTTAGTTGTTAGAGTGTCAGAGTAGGACCTGGAAGACCCAGGTTTCAAGTCCCTACTCAGCCATGAAGCTCACTGTGTGACCCTGGGCCAGTCACTGAGACTCAGTCTAACATACTTCACAGGGTTGTTGTGGGAATTAAACAAGATGAGGGAGAACCATGTGTGCCACCCTGAGCTCACTGGAGAAAAAGGGGGGATATAAATGCAATCAATCAATCAATCAATCAATCAGTTATATACATTGTAAATGAATTACGTGTCTTTGCATTTTGGATAAATGAAGGTGGTGAACAGCCTTCACATCTAGGGGGCCAAGATTGGCTTACATTTAAAATGGGCCCCTCTGTCCACCAGCTGTTAAAATGCTCCCTGGAGGCCCAGCAGTGATTTTGCTGCTACTGCAGTGTCAATGGCAGCAGAAGCTAAAAAATAAAAAAATGAACTGCAACAGCATTGTAGTATTCAGGTTGCCTGTGTTGGGCAGCACCATGTCAAAGACCCTGCATAACAGTATTATCTAAAAGGAAGAAACAGCACATTCTGCATTGTGCCATAATATATAGAATAGTGCAATGGCATAACAAAAATGCAGAGGCATAACAAACCTTTCAGATTCCTTTTTCTTTTTGGTTTAACTTTTGATCTTCCTCTACTTCACTGCTACCCATGAATGCAACTTGTTCTCCTAAGGGTGTGCAGTTCCCACATGGGCAAAAAAAAAAGAGGAGACTTACATTCCAGGGAACAAACAAAATGTTTCCCTTTTCAAGCTCAGAGAAATAAGCGAAGACAGCATGGCTGCCTTGAGGACACTTATTTTGGAATGTTAGGTTATAAGGATAAAAAGGTTTTATAAACAATAAGTGCAAAGAAGAAAATAGTGTCATAGAGGAATGGAAGAATTGGAACCAGGAGAGAATGCAAATAATGCTAATTTCCAACATTCAGGAGATAAATAGCCAACTTATCAAACGATCACTGGAGAAATTGTTCAGGACAGGGCTGAGAATCATGGTGAAGGTGTTCATGGAAAAACATTAATGCCTTCCTGAGTTTGGGCTCTTACCAAGGAGCCAAAACAAGGAAGCACAGGCTCTAAGCGACTGGAGGCCCATAGTTCAAATCCATCTCAGTCCTCTACTCATTGGGTGGCCTTAGGCAACATATTTCCGTCAGCCTCTGCACCTCTCCCTACTGTCTGTAACATTGGGTTATAATGCTGCCCTTCTGTAAAGATTTAATTTAACGTTTACTGTGATAATGTATGGGAAATCCTTTGAGAACTTGGGGAGAAAGTGCTATGTACAAATAAAAAATCTACAATTAAGCTGTAGCATTTGGATTTTAATGTGAAGTCAGTGCTGCTTAATCACTTTAAATCCAAGTGCATTATCTTCCCAGCATACTGTGAACTGCTTTATTCTTTCAAAGAAGATAGGCAATATTTTTTGTTGGCAAAAATGTGGCTGGTGGAAGAATTATTTGGGGGGGATGTATTTTTATTTAAAATATTTAGCCCACTCTATTCAAGATGATGTATAATAAACATTTTAAAACCATCACAAGCGTTTAATAAATGCAATCATACAATAAAGCAAGATAACATAAAACAGATTATTAGAGCAACAGCCTCTAAGACACAGCCAACTACATCTTAGTACCCCGTCTAAGTAAATCCAGCCCGCAGACGGTCCAGGAATCAGCGTGTTTTTACATGAGTAGAATGTGTGCTTTTATTTAAAACGCATCTCTGGGTTATTTGTGGGGCATAGGAATTTGTTCATCCCCCCCAAAAAAATATAGTCCCCCCCAAGGTCTGAGGGACAGTGGACTGACCCCCTGCTGAAAAAGTTTGCTGACCCCAGGGCAGAAGTGTTTATTTTTTAACTGATTTTTTTAATTGGAAAAAGGTAGATCAGTGACTTTTACTTTATGTCCCCCCCCCCCCGCAACTTCCCTCTTACGCCCTCTCTCCTTACTACGCTGAGATGAAATGGATGAGAATCAAACCCCTACCCTTTTAACGCAGTGAAAGGAATCTTCCTATATAAAGTTATGAGACCCAACAATTGAAGTGCAACTTTGTAAGTGCTCAGAATAAAGCCCTATTAAGCATCAGATAATGCAAAGTGATATTGCCAGGAACTATTTTGTGAAGGCTTAATTTTTTTTCAGTCTGATAATTTTTGACCAATAATTGCCAACTGCCAATTATCCTTTTTTAGTCAGAAGGAATGCTCCAGCACCATCCCAGATTCCTGATCAGCGTCCTATCCCTAAAGAAGAGAAACGGTCTCCTGTGTGATTCGGACAACCCCTTTAAACCATGACCTATGTTTTAGGTGATATCACCATTGTTTTAAATCATGATCTATGTTTTGGGCGATATCACCATTGATACCCCTGATTAATTTATGAGTAGAGGGTGATGTATAGGTTACAAATTTATTGCAATGTATGGTGGTGGTTCCTGTTTTGTATGATGGTGGTTTTTGTTTTTGTTTTGCTTTGGTTACTGTTTGTCTTTTGTAAGCTTTGGCGATTTTAAATTTGGAGTTTTAAGTATAATATGTTGGTATGGGAAACTGTCGTGTAATGGGCCAATGGCCGTAATAAAGATCAATCCAATCCTCCAGCACCATGGAGGCTGGCATTGTAGCCAGCGCATGAATCTCCAAAGAGCCACAGACAACTGTTTCATGAAATGCAGGCAGCAAAATTGCAAGCCGCTGGCTGTGCACAACGGAGAAGCACATTTACAACTGAGGGCTGATCAGACTGACAAAGGGAATGATGAAAGGGGATGGAGAAGTCACAGACTTTGAGATTCTCTGCTGCTTGTCTTGACTATCAAAACTAACCTATGGTCCTATAGCAATAAAAATTATGAAGAGAAAGTTTGGGTGATGAGATATGCTGAGCTTTTTTTATAACTTTATCCCATCCCTTCCCTTTGTGTAAGTAATTTGTGTGCGTCTATATTTATATCAGTAGATATAAAACAGTTGCATTAATAGCATGTTCACTTGGCCATCAATATTTTTTCAATGTAATCATTGTTTGTTTTAAGTTGTAAGCAAAAATCTGGACATCATTTTATACCAATTTATCAGTTGCAGCTGGCAAGGTGGAGCAGTAACACGCCCCTGATCTCCAATTGGTTGTGTTGCTGCTGCTGCTGCTTACCAGTAGGTAGAAGGGCAAGGGCAAGAGGGTGAGATGAGGTCTAAATCTAGCACTGGATTGGGTCTGCTGGTGCATTTGCACCATACTGACCTTGCTTCCTCCTCTGCCCTCCTTCTCTATCTTCTGGTAAGTAGCAGCGACAGAGTTTGCCAGAGGTCAGGTGAGTACCATCACTCTGCCATTCCACTGTAGATTAAGTAGCTAGAGCGCTTTCAGATACGGTGGGAGCTACAGCCTGTTTGGCAGCAAATACTTAATGTTTTTAAGAAGTAAAATAAGTTTTGCAAAAGGAAGCAGTGTATCACTCAAGACCCACTAGTGATGCCAATAGGGACCTTCCTGGTTACTCATTGGCTGAGCTCAGACATATCAGGAAAGCATTGCTTCCCATTACAAGAACAACCATATATGAGACTCAGGGCCTCATACTCCTGCTTCATGTGTGTCGAGAAGAGACTGAAAGCTTTAGCCAGCACTTTAGACCTAAATGTAATTACTCATGATGCCCAAACTCAAGGAACTGTGGTTTATCAAACTGTGGAATATCAAACCATATATTTTCCCAAGCCATAATTTAAGCAAAACACAGCTCCCTGAGTTTCAGTGTAGTAGGGACCTGTGGTTAATTTGAAACTGAGAGCAGAAATTTTGAGCTCATGTACGTTAATGAAGGAGTCAGGGAACAGCATGAACTTGAACTTATAAGGGGAAACCATGGTGGGTTAACCATGGTTTCTTTTTATCCCTGAACTGTGCCAATGTCTGCACCGTGGCTCAAGACACTGCCAATATAAAAATACTATAATCTGGGTTCTCTACTGTCTTGCATTCAATAGACATATGACACAGCAAAATAACTTTTGACACCTATTGGATAAACCAGTTGAATAAAAATACAATATAACGATGCAAGTATAACATCTAGGATCCCAAGAGCAAATTTTTCATTAGCTATTAATGTGTAACAGTATCTCACAAATGAGAACATATACACAAATATGCTTATGATTTTGTCTCCTTATCTACTCATCGGTCCATGTGTGAATATCATTAACCATGGATAAACTTAAAGCTGAAACCAGCTCCTTGACCCAATGTATCTCTTTGAAAAACCACGTCCAAAGTTCTCCCACTGCAGTTCATCACTGCTCTTTCCTGGCCCTATATAGTTTGTTTTGCTCAATTATAGGTTTGTCCTGGCCTATTTTCGGGCAATGTCCCAAAAGAATGCATGAAAAATCCAAATGTAAAATTTAAGCACCTTGTAGTTATTCTTACCATTAAATATTCATTTTTCAAAGCATTTCCCCTAAAATGTGCATTTTATACATTGCTTTATACAAAATATATCTTTTGGGGTGCACTGCATCCAGGGAAATGAATAATCCTACTGACAATTGCATTCTGATTCAGGTCAGTCTGCTCTGAAAAGCAGACTGAACAGATTCCTCCCACATCCTTACATGTACGTTATATTTACTCCCCCTGCCTCCCCCGCCCTCAAACATCTCACATTGCTGAATTGCTTCTGCTGTTTTCTTTCATGAAAGGGATTAGTCAAACATAAAATTCAATTATCACACTTTTTAAAAAATATGTATTTGATTTGTTTCCTTTCCTTCACATTTCTAACACACTCCATGTTTAACAGAAATGGCATGCTTTTTCACAAGGCAAATAAGAGCGCTCATTTTTGCAGCCGCGCATGGTATCACTCACTGGAGGGATTCCATGCCTGCTAGAAGAGAGAGAGAGAGAGAGAGAGAGAGAGAATCTGGATCTTTGCATGGTTAGGCTGAGGGGCCTGATGGACGGTCAAACCCAATGAGTATGTGCTTACCCATCATGCCCTTGCCTGTTTAGCTATAAAGTAGGGTAGACTAAAATACATACCAGGGAGAGGAGTGAAACACTACTCTCCCCTTAATCTGCCACCTTCTCCTGCTTTGAGCTGTTTCTCCCAGCCTGGGCTCTGAATCCAAGAGTGACCTGGCAAATATAAAACAAGATATGCTCCCCTATCCCGTGCGGTCCTTTTTAGTATAGAATGGTAACCCACCAAGCCCCACTTTATAGCTGAAAACATGCGTTTAAAAAACATGAACACATATTGTCAGGTCCCGAAGAGCAAGGCAAAATGGTAACTCAGAAAAGCAAGGTGAGGTCAGTTGCTGAAGGTTTGGACAGGTAAAGCAGGTGTGAAAAAAAGGAATGGGAAGCAGGACCTGTGGGATGGAAAAGCTTGCAGGGTGTGGAAGCAGAATGAGGGAAAAGTGCTTTCTTTCATAGAGGAAAGCTTGTTACAGGAAGAACTAGCATGCAAGAGACTTAGGCTGGTCCATCCATCCCCACTTGGGTCTGTCCTATGACATCAGGAAGAATGAATTTTTAGGATGAAGAAATCATCCTAAGATTTGCAGACTTCCCTTTCTGGACAGAGAGCTAGGAGACTAGGGGGTAACTTCCACTTTCCACCTGGAGTCATTTTTTTAACCTCGGTACACCAGCATACAGGTATATGTTTCTCCAGTTCGGTGCAGACAAGGTTTTCCCTAACCCTTCAGGTTAGATTGAATGGGGGGCGGGGAGCTGTGTTGAGTGAGCTAGACTCACTTAGGTCCAGCTTAGTCTTCATCTGTGGTCTCTAAGTGCCTGTAACAAATTCCTATCTGCCTTTACTCTCTATTTTTATTCAGTGTGTCTTAGCTCCCAAATAATATAACTTGCAGAATTTAAAACAAAACAAAACACGTGTGTGTATACATTCAAATTTGTTAGATTCTGTGCCAAGGAAAAAGGATTGTTTTTTACCAGCCAGTTATGTACACTTTTAGATATACTGGATGATGCCCACTTATAAATTGACTATGGTAGAAAGTGGTAAAATGGATACTGTGCCTATTAAATGAATAGAGTTTGAGGTAAAAGAGTAGAAACTCTATATATTGCTTTTAACACGAGAAAGTTACTTATGTGTTGCATTTTTATACAAATTGTTTGCGTAACGTTTCCAAAAATGTAATAGTAACATTAGGGATATAGGTATAAAATCCACAATTCAAGATTGGGTTTTAAATTAGGTTCCTTTTTGGTTTATTTCATGAGAAGAAGCTGAGGAGAAAAGAAGATGAAATCTGCTTTGTTTAATACTAACAGAAAGCTACCCTCATGTGGGCAATGCTGGCGTATTTGAAAAGCTCATAAAGGGTTTCTACATGGACCATACAAAAGGGATACTTTCTCTTTAATAGCCATCTGTACAGGAGAGATGAGAAGTGGGCCAGGTCATCTCTCCTCAGCTGTCATGATATTAACGTAGGTAATGGAGCAAGCTCTCTGTTCTGCTGGGTGTTGTTTTTCATAGATGTTCATCGATTTACAGATAATTCTATTTATTTCTTATAGTTGGTCCAAGCAAACCAGGCAGAATAACAAACACCAAAGCCTTTTGAATGACTTTATCTTTGTTGATTTGCAGTGTAACTTTTGTCTAAAAAATGGTGTTACACCTACTGTGCAGATGGCTGCATGATTTGTAAACCAGCCAAAACATTTAAACAAATGTGTGATCTGGGGATAGATTAAATAAAGGATAAAATGGAATGTGGACCACAAATTCTAATAATCAGATGATTCTAAGTTCTGTGTAGTGTGGAGAGACAGTTGCACTGATAGCAAGGAACGCTTGCCAATGACAGCAAGGTGCCGAACAGATCACAGGATGGAGCCTGTGGCCTAGTAGGCCTCAGTTTGCGAGCGGTACATTTGCTGTACAGCTGGCAGCTCTGTGTGGGGACATCAGATAAAACTTACGTAAAATGAAGTGTTACTGCCTAGTATGAATTCGTGCAAAGAGGGAATTTGCAGACTGTAACTGAAAAGCAGATTCAGAGTACCAATGAAGCAGACAGTAAATATGAATAGGTTTTAATTATCTGCACAATTTAACCAAAAATAATTGCAAAATGAGCTCAAAAAGGGCAAGCACCATTTTTTTTTTGTACACTCATTTTAAAATCCTTTGCCGCCCTGGAAGCTCTATTTTCTTACTGCCTACTGCAGGAGAACTCTTGCATGTACTTTGATTATAAAAATGTCTTTTCCATCTTTGCAACTGATCCAGGGATCAAAGGCATTATTTTGTAAAAAAAATTGTTGTTTATAGACAGCTTTGATTTCACCTGAAATCTTGATGCTAGTGGAATAAAAAAAGCTGAAAACAAACGATTTTCTCTTTATACATTTTCCTCGATTTTCTTTTAGTTAATACAGATCATTTGTGAATCTAACCTATTTATCATTGATGCTTCCAGAGATATGTGTCAATAAATCCTCATGTCTGCTTCATATGCACAAATATAAAGTGCCTATGAAACTAATAAAAATACATATATCATTCCTTTATCTACCAATAAAATGAAAATCCATTTATAAGCACCCCAAACATTTCTAGGGTAGTATCTGACTAAGTCATACTCAGATATGTTGAAATCAGTAGATTCAGCTAGTCATGATTAATTTAAGTCCATTGAATTAAGTGTCCCTACACTAGTACAACTTATCAGGATACCACCCTTTAGATGTAAAAAACCACATTTTTATACATGGCTAAAATTACCACATATTAAAAAGACTGCTATGGTTGTTTGTTTTTTGAATACATAAAAACTGCAACCCCTGTTTAAAAAGAAACAATAAAGAAATTCCCACATATTATTAATTATGGGCATTTTAAGGATACCCTCCAAATCCACTAACTCCAGAAGCCCGTTTAAAATCAGAGGGTAGTAAATTGTTTGTGGATCTTTGTCATTAGGAGTCAATTACCATTTTCAAATGACTGTTTCATTTGTACTTTTATATACACTTGATTCAATCTGTTGTACAAGTACAAATTCCATTTTCTATTTTTAAATGTTTAGCTAACTGAAGTAACTAACTACTGTAAATGAGTAGTCTAAGGGAAGTTGCACCTGTAGTACAAGAATCTCTTAAGTTACAATAAACAGGGTTCTGTGTGGTGACATAGTTAATACAAGACATTCAAGGGTACTGAGTCAGCTTTCCTCTTTGTTCCTTCCTTCCTGCAAGTTGTTTACACTACAGGTTCCCAGGACATATTTTTGCAGGGTCCTTTTGAAAATTAATTATGCAGAATGTATATTTCAGAAAATGCAAACAAATTCTCTTTCAAGGCAAAAAAAATTAAACCTGCCTTAATATTTGTGTTGCAGGTAATTTTTAAATTGCTTCTTGTTGTTCCTGAGGTCCAGTAAATGCTTTCTATGGAAGAAAAACAGGGCAGAGAGGGAGAGGGAGCGTGTGTTCAACTTCAGCTGCTCATATTGCTGCATTTGGTTAGCTAACGGGGTTTCGTAGGTCACCTTTAGAATTTTATGCCTATGACAGCAGTAGCTACCTGCCAAGATTGTGAGGCATCTCACAGCTCTCAGGATGGAGCTTGTGGCCTGGTAGGCCGCAGTTGGAGGGGTACACATTTGCTGTACAGCTGGCGGCACTGTATGGGGCAGCAGTGTGGGCTGTTAGGGAGCTGGAAAGGAGACAAGCATGAAATTTCTTCTAACCCCAACTCTGTTTTTCTATACTGTTGGCTGCTTCTCAGTTCCTTGACAAAAAAACCAATCAGGCACCCTTTAATCCGCCTGTGATTACCAGTGGTATAAAAAGAGAAGCATAATGAGGAAAAATGCCTCGTTTTGTTGCCTTCAAAAGCCAACAAATTGGAGTTAACTTGACAGGAAGTGGCTTAATAATTAGATTATTTATTTATTCCTGACACATATCCCCCTGTTACTAGTCTCAGGAGACCCTGTAGATGGTACGATTTTCAAGCTGCCATTACTTCGCTGTCTTCTGTGAACAAAGAAGCTACTGTCTATCAGTCAATTAAATGCACTCTTTAAGCAGAGGCTGAGAAGTCCTCAATGGATAGAGCCCTGGGACATTGTGGCTGATGATTCCTTTCTCTGTACTGTACATCACACTCTCAACTACGGTCCCCACAGAGATGGAATAAAGTCATGCATTAAAATATCACTTGTTGATTTGTTTGCTAATGAAGAGCCATTGAAATGTTTGTGTATTTCTGTGGCAAAACTGTTGATAAAAGGACTACTTGCTTGCATATCTTACTTTGTCTTTAGGAAGCACTTATTTAAGGTTTGCTAAAATTAAGATCAACAAATTAAGGGGGGAAATCCAGAGAGACACGGATAATGTGGGTTTACTTGTTACGCACGCCAAAGTAAATAGCACCAAGGACTGCAAGGGAGGGGAAAGGAGGATAATAGCACTTCAGGTCTCTGTGTTACAGCCCTCTGTATTAGTCAAGGTGCAACTCTTTCCATACCCACCCCAAATATTTTCTGCTAGTACAGCGAGAGCACAGTTACTGTCTATTAGGACTAAAACAGATAATGACCCATAAGTTTAAGGGTCCTGGTTTTTTCTCTCTCTTTTATTTTGTATCTATAGTTACTTTGGGGCAGCTACTGTGGGTGGGGGGAGGCACTGTGGAATTGATCGGAGCAGTAGAACTACACCCAGAGCTGTTTCCTAGGCCTACCCTCCCCATAGCTGCTCTGAATCCCTGGCACTCCTTCTATTGTACCTTTTCTTTGCAGGGCTCATATCAGATCTAGAAAATTGTGTGTGAATATAATACAGATTCCTCTTGCCGTGCCATTGCTCTGATCAAAACATTAATTTCCCTGAAGGTAGCTTAATGGTTTCAAAAAGAAACTTGGGATATTGAATCCCAGATCTTGTGCATCAAGCCTATTTTGGCCCAGAAAATACGTGGTTATACAGTATATAAATGAAGATATGACATAGAAAGAGTCTAGGTGGATTAGGCCAACGGCCCCTCATGGTCCAGCATCCTGTGGCTAAACAGATGCCCTTGGGAAACTCACAAGCAAGATCTGAGTGCAGTAGCATTCTCTGCAATTGTGATTTTGAGCAAGTGCTATTCAATGGCATGCTGTCTCCAACAACAGAATATGTATTGTTTTCCGTTAGAAAACTACTTTACATTATTTCAGTTCATATAAAGTTTTTTTTTATCATTACTAGTTCTTCATAGTTAGGTTTTTGTGCAACGTAGAACCTTTTAGGTTGTTTATATGACTCCCTGTGACAATATAGACACTAAACCAAAATGAGGACAAAGACATGCATTTGGTGGATGTAAAATAATTGAACCCCAGAACCTTGCAACTATTGGAGCGGGGGTTAGACAATTGTGTTATATATACAATTGCTGTGATTAAGCTTTGGAGTACTTATTTTCAGATGCTTACATTGCTACATTGCTCTAAACTTCATAGGAAAACCAGCCTGCTTGGTTTAGTATATTGCTGATTAATTGGAAAAATAATTGGTAATATGCTGCCTAATGGCTACACATCTTTTTTCAGAGGTGTGTACTTGCATTAGGAATTTTGGTGATGGTTCTCGGAATATTTTGTTTATACAGGGCAGACATTTTGATACACATATAGGCATCAAGCTGGACGGTCCAAGTATGAGACAAAGAGGAAATGTTATGCATCTACTTCTTCCCTCACCTTTGATTTCCCTCAGGGCAGTTTCCTAAGCTGTATCACAAAATAACATACATATTGAAATATAACTTCCATAGCATTTTTTCATGCTTCCATTTCCGTGCTCTGTTTACAACTGATGGAGTTAGTATTGTGTCTGTCTTGGACCATTTCCAGACAGTCAGCTCTACCTGAAAGCAGGAAGGGTTGCACAGGTTGCAGTCTCCACTAGTTCTACAGTGGTCTTTGTCACATTTGTATATGGACAGGGGACCAGAACAGTTAAAAAACAAAAACAGTTTCCAGCTGCACTGAATGGGCACTGAGAATATTTTAAAAACAGGACTCACGTGAATATACATTAAAGTTCTGAATGGCATCTGCAGTGGGAGCTGGGGCAAAAAATGGAAGGGGAAGGGGAAGACCAGGAGCAGTTTTTTTACACACCGGGTAAGTACTTGGCTCTTCCTCAACATGACCATGTTCTTTTAAAGCTACTTTGTACACACCATCTTCACCTCTTGCTGGTAGGCACATTACATTTTAATTTTAACAAAAGGAAAAAAGAGAGAAACCACAGATACTCTAACCCCTGTAATTCATGCCAGCCTCAAATTAAAGCATTCTTTTTTCCTACCCTGTTATTCCAATTCATTTTGTTAGAAAAAGCTTAGGCACTCTGAGGTGTTCTATAATAGAAAATAAATTTGAAACCCATTCATTAATTGGTGATTAATATATATCAGGATTAGTTTAAGCAAGGCCCTACCTCCTGCCCAGTCAAGTATGTTCTGGTTAATATCCAATTATGTGCACCTTCGTACTTATTATGTCTTAATATTTTGGATATGATAATCAGAAACTTGAGAGTAATGCTAATGAGGAGCATAGAGTAGGAATTAGCCAGTGACATACTCAGTGATCCTTACTTAGAAAGGTATTTTTTGTCTCTGTTCTGCATAATGGTAAGACAGTATGTTACATAATTAATCTGTGAGAATTCCCTATCTTTTACCTACGCAAACACAATCTCTGTTTTAAAAAAAAGGCATGTCGATCATCTATATGGAGCATTTGTACCATCACGTGTGGAACAGGCAGTCCAACAAACCATTTGCACTGGGCTTAATTCGTAACAGTATACATCAGGGGTGACCACGATGGTGCCTTTCAGCAGTGGCATTACTGTGACTTACCTGGACAGTGTGGGGATAGGGCTGCACAGGTGCACCAGTGAAGCAAAACTAGCACTTCTGTGCAGCGCTGACCCCACACCATTCAGGTAAGCAGCAGCAATGCCCCTGCCAGGAGTGTGACTCCGTGACAGGACCCCACTGCATAGGCTGCTCCCAGTGTTCATAGATATTAATATACGGAAAATGTAGTGAATGAAACGGTCTTTAGTTGGTATCAAATCAAGAGTTTGCATTTGGATTGGTTACGTACAGACAAGGAATGCTTCTGTATGTACAATAGTGGTTATTATTTGTGATACTTATATCTCACATTTCCTCAAAGATACCTTAGGTTAGTTCAGCCATAAGCTTTCTAGGTGGCTCAGACTTGCCACTTACTCTTGCTTAATGCCACAGATACCACTCAAGCAAGTTGTAGCTGCACTTTCTGTGACAATAAGAGTTTCCAACCAACCAGTTTGAGCGGTTTGAATGTTCGGTTTCCACAAATATTAGGAGCTGTATAAGGCAGTGGCGTAGCGTGGGTTGTCAGCACCCGGGGCAAGGCAAGTAATTTGCACCCCCTAACCCGTGGATTTGCGCCCCCTAACCCTAACCCCCAGATGTTGCGCCCGGTGCGGCCGGCCCCCCTGCACCCCCCATGCTACGCCACTGGTATAAGGGCTGCCGTCAACTTAATTTGGTAATGGCTGTGTGACACTCCCAAATATACCACATTGTCTGCAATGGTGGTAGCAATCCTCATTAGGCTTCTTAAACTGTACTGTATAATTTCTGTACTATACCACTTTGAATAATGGTTAGTGTTTACAACTGATAGTTCTCCCTAACACATTATTGTCACTTTCCCCAGCTCTTTCAAAACATGTCTCAGCAAGAAAGGATTCTTAATTTTAGACGCAAATTGAAAAATCTAGTTTGACTTCTTTCTTTCTTTCTTTCTTTCTTTCTTTCTTTCTTTCTTTCTTTCTTTCTTATCTAACCCAAATGCAGTCATGGAGTTTGAAATTTGTGTGGATATAGTTGACTTTTCTGAAGCCATGGCATGACCAGGATGAGGAAGTCTTAGTTGTACTTCTGGGTTTTATACTGAATCATTCTGTGGCCTTCAACAAGTCTCTCAGTTCTTAATTTTGCAAACAGGATAATACTTAACTCACATGGGGTTTTCCCAAGGAGCTGTAATTTAATGCAGGAAAAGTACTATGAATATAAATCAGTGCAATAATGGAATAAATACTAAATATTGATTTTGTTTAAATGGTTGAGCAATATTTTGTTCCTTAATCCACAGTTTGCTATATTTTCTTTGCTACATCCTTCCTGAAAGTCTGGAAATCTAAACCCAGACCCACATGTTTCTGGGTCAGCTGATTGAAACTGTAACACAGCAGGCAAGGCATATCAAAATTATCAGCCACGCTCATAACAGTCCGAAGATAGTACCATTTTGTGTGAGAGAGAGTGAGAGTGAGTGAGTGAGAGAACTAATGCAGATAGTTTAAATCTTCACATTTTCTTTTGAAGACAGTGAGAAGAAATTTACCTCTTCTAAGAACTTAGTTTTCTGTTAGGATCAATAGCACTGCTGGTGTAAGAGCCATTTTCTCTGCAGTTCTGCTAACTGTTTGGAAAAACTATTTTGTATGGAAACCACAAATTGTTATACCATATCCACACACCCCTACTCCACTTTCCTGTTATGTGTTGTGCAAATGTGATTTGAGTTTTGTTTGACGCATTATGTTTGTAACGTATCAAAGCATTGTTTCTTTATCTCATGGGTGAGTTTCACAAAGCATCCACTTACAGTTGCACTTAGTTGAAATCTTTCTTTGCTTAAGAAAAGCCCTTTCTTACGCCATTGTCCTAGGTCAATGCCCACATTGGCTGCTGCTGCAAATCATGCAGCTTTAAATAGCAAACCCTGAATACCCCTCCCCCCTTTATGTGCTTTGTTGTAATGAAGCAACATCAGTAAATTGCAGTGAAGGGTGATGGTTGCATGGGGATGACTACTACACCTTGGGGTCCCTTTGTACCAGATTATTTTTTTATTGTTGTTATTACTTCCCATCTCCTTTACTCTCCTGATGCCAAACTTGCTGTTGAACATCAGCGTAGCACAGGGGATCTTTAGAAATGTTGTGGACATTTTTTGTCTCTTATCTGCACACCAATCACAGTTTACTTCCAAACACTTTCTACCCTGGGTGGCTTTTGCTGTACTTTATTGACGCCACTTTAGCTTTGTTGGCCACATTCATAATGTTATTCATCATTTGTTGCTTAAAAGAAGTGCATTTCTGTCAAAACAACAGATAGGAGGTACAATATGACTTCGCTTTCTTTTGTGAGCTTCCCTCTGAGTTTGAGTTTTGAATAGGATTATTGGTTTGGAAGTGTTTCCTTATTCATCCTGTTGCTTTTTACAGTGTAGGAAAACTTGGATTATAAATGCTTATTGAAAGGGAACCCAACCCGTTGCTTATGTTTTCTTCCTTCATTTTCAGATAGATACTACAGTGTCTTTTTAGATCTCTAGTCATTTAAAAAACAGGCAATAATATCAGCAAATGGCATTGTACTAAAGGATCTTTAGAAAACATTGGTTTTGTAAGATGTATATGTAGAAGATGTTTGTTTAGATTGTATTCTTTTTCTGTGTAAGCAAAGTATGGCTTCTTTTTAAAAAATCATAGGATTCAAGTTTGTTCAAAAGCTGCACTGCATAACCTGGAAGCCCTGACTGCTAATTCCAAGTGGCATGGTTCACTGGTGAAGGAGGAAATGTATTCTGCATATGCTTGTAAACATCAGTTTTCCTTGATTGTCTTGATCTGAAGATTAAGCTCCATTCAAATGTTATTGAAGTGATACAGGATAGTATCCAACTAAATTATTGTATGCACAGAACAGCTTCTGTGAGTGTAATGGAACTTTTGCACCTTCTCTTCTTTCCATGTGCCACCAAATTGGGGAGGGGGTTCCCCAATCCTTCAAAGCAGATTTGAGGGTGGGGTGCATGGGTCTGCAGGGAAAGGAGAGAAAGTGGGAGTTCTGTTGAGCTCACAAAAGTTGTTCACATGCACAATTATTTAGTTGGATAAATGCACAGTTGCTACCAAAAAGGATTTGTATGCAGTTGCAGCTATTTTCACTGCAACTAATCTGGGTTGATTTGACTGAACTATATGAAAGGTGATCTACCCATTGAGACAGAAGTGTAGAGTATTGACCATGAGAGAGTGATTTTGGAGATAACACTGTTGCTGCATGACTTGGGTCTTACTAAAACACTATTTAAATTAAGCACTAACGTTTATGGATACTAAAGCAAGTAATAAAGTTATCCCAACTTGTACAGTAGATTATCTACAGAATACATGAGTGACCACAACAAATGCACTTGGCAGACGAAATGTGAATGGCCCTAGTCTATATCCCATAGTCCAAGTATGAAGAATCTATGACCCTCTGGTTCTTGTTGGATTCCAACTCCTATCGGCCCCTGACAATATGGTTGTTCAGGAATGATGGGTGTTGAAGTTTAACATATAGAGACCTATAGATTATTCACCCCTACCATAGACATTTTGAGGCTGGAGAAATTAGACCCTTGTTTGGCTTAATTTATACTATTTTATACAAAGTTTTAAAGGTGCCATACAATGGTTGCCAGTTGGCCTTCATAGGAATTTTGAGCTAGCATTTTGAAATTATATGTAGTGACACACACACAATTTTTAAATAGATAATTTTATATTGTTGTAAACTGTATAAATATACAGTAAATCAGTATATACTAAATATACAATAAAGCAGTATATAAATTTTGTTAAACAGCATAAAAACAAATCTGATTTGCCCTGTGAGCAGCTCTAGAATGATTAGCCCTGGTGCACAACTTTCATAGGACAATTGAATTTGTGCAGCTGTGGATTCTCTAATGTATTTTTTGATCAGAGCTTGTGCTCTGAAGCAACTGGCAAATTTCCAGTGACTTTATTGCTTCATGTTATTCCCCAGTGTATAGCTGGTCTCCAAAAACCTACGAATTGAATCCAGTGATTAGCGGGAAAGTCCACTTTGGCCAGGCCCCGTCAACAGACTTCTCTTTGGATCCAAGCTTATAGCAGCTGTAGTCACTTTGTGACTCACAAGCCATTCTTATACAGCCTACAAGGCGGCATACTGAATGCCTCTGACAGGAGCTGCTAAAAGGAACTGTTCCACCAGTGGCCTTCTTCCACTGTATTTTCAATAGTTATAATAGTTTGGGGCTGTTGAAGCATATTAAAGTACATTTGAGTAAGTAATAGATTGCAATGACATCTTTTCCAGAGGTCCGTTCACCCAATTTGCCTTAATTTTCTGTTGGTGGACCAATGCGTGACTATTGCAGGTAGCCACAAATCTGCTTCCTAAATTTAAAAATGGGACAAAACCAAGGGAATTATAATCTTTGTGAGTGTTTCTCAAACTGGGGACCACCTGTGGTTCTCAGTGTTCTTTCCAGTGGGCAGAGCTCATTCCCCTGTTATGTTATAGCTTTTTGGTTCTCCTGGACCAATCAATGGCAGCAACAGCAACTCTCATATGTGCAGTGCATAGGTGCATGTGGGAGGAGGAGTTGGTTGGAGAGCAAGGCAAGGGCAGGGTTGTACCATGCAAAGTCTGAGGGGAGGAAAGGATGTAGAGGAAACCAATTGTGTATGAGGCAAGGAGGAGAAAGAACAGGAAGCAGGGAAGTGAGAAGGGTGGATAGATTTTCTGGAGAGGAAATGAGGAAGCAGTTGTGGCCTGTCCTCAACACACATCCCCACATCTCAGCCTTCCCTTTCATACTACCCGGTCTCCTACCACCTGGTCTCTTGCTGAGCCCTGAAGCCTCTCCTCCCTCTGCTGAGGGGAAAGGACTAGAGGAGGCATCACAAGAAATTAGAAAGAGAGAAAAAGGGTTTATATTTTTACGAACCACATAAACTACCAATTGAGGGGAAGGGGATAAGAGAGTGAAGGAAAGGGTGAGTATGAAAAGGAGGACCAAGGAACGAAATCGGCAGTGTGAATGAGAGGAAAGGGGTGCAAATTAAGTATGAAAGTAGCATAGGAGAAGGCACGATAGGAGAGGTGTGAAAATATGTTAGACAGAAGGAAGAAAATATTAAATGAAGAAGTATGTTCCACTCAAGCCTCAAGATCAGCAAATCGTGTCTGCAATGGGAAGGCAGAGCCACAATACCTACAAAGCCAATGTCTGCATTTAGCTAGAGGAAAATTGAACTCTGGAACTCCTTACCACAAGGAAATTGCTGTGGCAAACAATTTAGCAGTTTCCCAAAAAGGATAAATTATCAGAAAACAATGTCAGTAAATGTCAACCAATTATGCCAAACACTGCCTCCACCCACAATTTCGTGGGCTGGGTCTCTCCTGTGCTGCCATTTATGACTGGTGAACCTCAGTGATTTTCAGGCCTCTCCAGTGATCTGTCTGTTGCTTAACATAGTGCTAATGACACAGATGCATAATTTGTACACAGATTCTCAAAAGTAAAGTAATACAGAGGTATAATTTTATGCAGGATACAGGCAACACCTTAGAAGGACAGTGTTCCTTTATCAAGTTTCTCCCCCTCATTGAACTTGTCATCTTTTCTGGTTAGACATTTTCTGCATTAACATGGCAGAAGCAAATTTGTACTTGATCAGTAATCTGAATTTTATCATGCTCTTCTGAACCATACTAGATTTCCCAATTGCAAGTCAGCTGTTTTCTGCCTTTTCTTTCTGTCCTCCGTGAGGAAGTGTAGAATTTAAACAAAAAATGAGGAATAAGAGCTGACAGAGAACCTTAAATAAGCTATCATGTCTGAAGCCACTTCACCAGTGACGCCAGTTCCATAGTGTTTTGTCATGCACACTTCCGATTATGGGCCAGAGAGCATTGATTTTTAGCTGTCATTTCTAGCACACCCACTGTAGAATTGAAATTTAAACCTTAATCCACTCTTTAATGCAATTAATTTTTAATGCGCAGTAATAGTAATTGAAATAGCCTGAATTTAGTAAGACACCACAAGACATTTTCAAAAGCAGGAGTCTCCACTGAGGACTGGAAGGACAGATAATCATTGTTACAATGTTTACAGAATAAATGCACACTCCGCAGGCTATCTAGTGGAGATTTTTCCCTTTTTTTATTAGTTGCTATCTCTTTGTGGGCTGAATGACTTCTTTTTTTCCAGTCAGTGCTCACAGTATATCATCATAAGCCATGTTGTTAGAAGGATTTTAACAAAATTATTATTTTACTAGAAAAATGTTGTTCTATATAATCTCTGTATGTATTTTTATCATGCTTTTCATTGCCCTGTCTGATTATCAACTGCATTTTGATGTGTGTAGAATTTCCCCCTCTAAAAGGGTCAGACATACAGTTTCTGTGTATTAATAACCAAGATGAATTGCCCTGTATTTGGCTCCTTTTTCTTTTCTCCCACTCAATTTACCGTTTATTATGTCTATAGCATATTTTGTGTTGTTTAGGGAGTTCAGTTTATCAATGTGAGGCTTCTGTAAGCACATTAATACAGACTTTGTTCAATTAACAAAATAGATGTACAGTCATGTTTATAATAAAGAGAAGGTCTTTAAGCACATTTATCTTTCCAGCAAGGAGTACTTTTCAGAATGCATCAGTTGTGATGATGAATGAGCTTCTGCAGTATTCAAAGTGAACACCAGTGTTACATAGGGAGGGGGAATGGTCAGCCTTGTATATCACCACCCTTGCATGGCTTCCACATTACAGACTCTAGTAAGCCAACTGTAGTGTTAAATATTAAGAAAGGTTTCATTAAAGCCTTGCCATACATGCAAATAAGATGTTAAAGGTGTTTTGCCTTCACATAAGTAAAAACTGTTTGTCAGTTTTTGGAACTGTTTGGTAACAGTATTTATACTTCATATTTTATAGCAAGGCATGACTGCGAGCAGTCAGCAGACGCCCACAAAACATCTGAGTCAATTCCATTTTGTTTGGATTAAAGGCTCAAACGGTCACTGATTTTTATCAGTCTTAAAAGAAAGAGGTGTTGAATCTTTTTTTGCACAGAATACTTAAATGCTATTGTAGCATTTTGCATTAAGTCATGCAGGGCAATTTGAAAAATAGTGGTACAAGCTGGATGTGGTAGAAGGGTAAAGAAAAATTGCTACTCTTACCAAGGATTAATACATTAAATGCAGATCTTAACACTGCGAGGGTCTTTATCACTTAACATTTGAGATTTAATGTAATAGATTTTGGGTGATGTTATTAACCATCCTTTTAAATATTTGATCCTGTGCTTTTTGCTGCAAACCTTTATAATAATTAGTCCTCATTTAAAGCATGGGGATTTTTATAAACTGAATTAAGGGCAAGGGCTAATCTACCTTCTGCACTGTGGGCACATAGTATAGAAACTGATTTTCGGGGTAAATGAAAGATTACCAGAGAGTAAGATTACACCTTTCCCCAGAAGAGTATCATATTAATTTTTAATTTGATGCTTGGAAACTAAAGCAACTAACTAAGATTGAATGTAGCATAAGCTTGGGAAAAAACATACACATAGATCACCTAAAACAAGCTTAGGGGCAAGCCTACTAAGCTTTAACTTGCTGCCAACCTGTCAATCATCTGACATCACAATGACCCATTTTTTAAAAATCAAACTATGTTGGGAAAGGCCTGCAAGGCACCAACAATCAGCTGGTCTGCCTGGTCTTGCTGTTTGAGCAACGAGGGCACATTGGCCAAGCCAGGCCCACCTGACGTACACCTGATACAGTATATACCGTATTTTTTGCTCTATAACACGCACCCGAACATAACACGCACATAGTTTTTAGAGGAGGAAAATCCGTAGCCATGCCACCCATAGGCATTCCCTCCATAACACGCACAGACATTTCCCCTTACTTTCTAGGAGGAAAAAAGTGAGTGTTATGGTGCAAAAAATACGGTATATGGGCAGGTAATGGCTCAGCCTAAACACTTCGGAAACCGTGACAGCTGAGGAGCAAGTCTCAAAGAGCATTATGTATGGGTCATAACAAGACTCAATGGAGCCCCTTGCACAGCACACCAAAAGAGCTGACAATTAGCTTACCACAGGAGTTTGCAGGAAGTGGCGCTCAGCAGTGCCCTCTTTCAGTTGAGCCATGCATTTACATGTCCCACACTTAATGTCGTATATGGTGGGTTGGTGAGTATGTCTTGGCCAAAATGGGGGGTGAGGATGTTTGACAGGCCTAATTAGGTGCACAGGTCAGAGGCACCCCATGCCTGAACTGAACCATAGTTTAGTATAACTATACTCCCTTCTCCCGTGCCACATGGAAGAGGAGCTTGGGAACGTGCTTTCCATAGTTTGCTGTGTCAGCCAGATCAAGAACTGGGGTTAATCTTATTGTGGCTAATTTAAACAAGCTAGCTTCAGTAAAGCTCCACTGAACAGCATATGGATCATGCAAAAGATGCAGCAAAACCATTTTTCTTCACTGCCCTCACAGCCGCAGTTTGGGCTTGATGATTTGCACACACTAGTCTTCAGGTGCATTTGTCTGGAGTTTCCCTCTATTTTAGATTCTAGCCATCTCTGTCCAGACAACACTGCAAACAGTTAAGGAAATGCAGAGGTGAAAAACTAATAATTCCTTCTTGCAGCTGTGTGGATAGAGGAGATGGGAAAGGGGGGGAGAAGTATGAGCCCAAGGCTCACTTCAGTTTTTTCTTGTCATACATATTTAGGTGAAGGTGGTTAAAGTCTAAAAACACCCTAACACCAGAGACCCAATTAAATTGTTTGGCGATTCTTTGTGGTGATGAGCACGTGACAATGCCTTTTTAAAATTTTTGGTGGGTTGGTTCACCATATGATTAACAGTTATTAACCATAATAGCTCAAAATGGAACCTCTAAATTAGCCGTAATATACTTGGTTACGAGATTTGAGGGAGAAACTGCAAAGGACACCCATCACATTTACGACTTTTTTGTGTTGCAAGTTTCCTCTTGGCATCTCCCTTGCCATTAGTAGACTTTTGAAATAGAATCATAGAACTGTGGAGTTGGAAGGGACTCCAGCGGTCATTTAGTCTAACTCCCTTCAGTGCAGGAACCACAACTGAAGATGTCCATCCAATCTCTGTTTAAAGACCTCCAATGCAGAAGAGTCCACCATCTTCTGAAGAGTAGATGGTGACCTAGATGGACTTTTGACCTTCTACAGTAAGGAAGTTCTCATGTGCTTATGTTTTGAAATCCATACAAGTTTATATCTGGAGACATAAGAGCTATAAAGATGTTAGATTGTCCTTTTTAAAAATGGAATCTTACTCTCATGTTAAGTTTTGCACACATTTTAATTCTTCCATTTCTGCATAGCACTATCACAGACCTTCCAATGTTCTCCATGTGGCTGCTCAAACAATTGATAAACTCTGATGTTCTTGACCCTTGTTGTCTCATGCAAACAGCTTGGTTATAAGCAGTAAGCTGGTGTTAAAATCCTCTACTGTAGGATCTGAAGAGACCAAAAAAACGAAGACACCTTAAGTTTTCAGTTAAGATCTCATTCAATGTGATTTACAGTTTATTATTGCTTATCACTAATGATTATTTCAGACACTCCAGGCTCTTGCTTATTAGCAGACTAGTCATGGTGCAGTATCCTTCATAATTCATATCTTTTAAGAAATAAATCCTCGTTGCTGCTTTACATGGGGAGTGAATGTGGTTGTACACATGCACATCTCCCAAAAAAAGATAACAGATTGATGGAGTGTATAACTATATATATCAGTGCTCACATAGGTATATAGGTGATGAGATATTTATTATGCATAGCTTGATGTGTATTGACCTCAGGTTATATGAGTAGAAAATCCCATTTTCCAGCTTGTTTCAAATATAGTAAAAAATGCTGCTTCAGTTGCTTTATGCTACTCACATTGGGAAAGGTGCTTATACTGTGATAATTATCATCAAGGAATATTAATGCGTTCAGCATTTGTAACCCAAAAACTCATTATAGCTTAAGCTGTGCATCATCTGTGAAGAGAGAACTTTGCCAGAATTCGCTCTTCACAGGGGTTGCCTCCTGCTTGCAGTGGAGTGGTCAGAGTATTGTAAGAGGTCACTTAGGCTATTTTTGAAAGCTGAAGTTTTGCAATTTTTGATTCACTACCTTCTGTCCAAATAGCTTAGCATTCTTCCTACGAATTTGCTCTTTTTAATTGAAAGCCTGGTGAAGTGCATAAGGCTAAAAGGTGTATATATAATTACATGCATAAGGCTAAAGTATAGGTGTCAATGTTGCACATCCAAGGTCATGGGGATTTCAAGGTGCATTCTCCTGCTAATGTGCATGGAATGACTAAGAATATTTAGCACAGGTGGAAATGGGGATGGGCGGATTCTGCCATCTAACTTCTATAGCATTTGCTGGAGAAAGTACACCCTTATTTTAGCTACATAGTGTTTTGCCTGCATCAGTTTCATACTCTTGAATTCATGCATATTCATGGATGTTGGGCATAACAGCAACTTGATTTCCTCTGCTCCGTGTTCAAATATAACGTTCAGGAAGACTCATTTCTAAAAGTCTACTGTTAATTCCCCTTTTGCTCTAGTCACCCCCACTCTAAAATTTGTCATAAAGAACAATTTTTTAGGGTTTTTAAAATATTTATATACATTTTAGTTTTAGTATCTATGTTCAATATGAAGGAGGACAATGAAGATCTGTTTTAATATCATGATCAAATTGACTAAGTTTTCTTAAAAATGAATGGGCACTTGTTATTTTGGAAAATTTGGCGTAATCTTTCCATAATTTAAAGAACATTTTACACTGACAGGCCCTCATTACTTTTGTTTCCCCCAACACACATAGAAACACACACAGTCTAATTTTGTTATTTTCTCCTTGTATTGAGATGCTGCATGTCTCTTGCTACTAATAACATTGCCCTTTATCTCTTGATGGGGCTTACTATATGCTGGGAAAAGGAAACTAATACTCTGTTCTCTCAAATTATTTTTCTTTTGTAGACCATTCTTGTTTCTAAGGTCATGCAGTATGAACCTGGCCTAGCTCCTGGGAGGACTGAAAAAAATCTGCTTCATAACTTTCTTTGGCCCTCAAAGAAAAGAAAACAAAAAAAGACACAAGCTTAGTTCAGATCAGCAAAATAACCAAATTAATCATCAGGGTAGCTTGCTATTGATAAGCTTTTCGAAGCAGTTATAGTCAAATTAAGATTGCAATCATAAATTGACTTTCTAGGAAGTAAGACCTATTGAATACAGAAGGACTTACTTCTCAGAAGACATTTGATATTTCAGTCCGAAATATACTTACATAGAGAAGTAAGTTCCACTTAAAGCAGTGGCACTTGCTTCCGAATAAACACAATTAGAATTAGATTTTAGCTGTAAGGTCAGTTGCACTATCTAATAATATTAAAACATGATTCAGATATCCAGTGCATTTTTTTAAAAAAAATATACCAAAATATATGCAATGGTACTAATATGTATACATGTAGAAGGGTAGGCAAATATTAATTTAGTTTGTTAACTGGGTATTAATGCTGCTGCTGATTAAACTGAAACAGACCAAATCTAAACCATCACTATATCTCTGTCTTCACACAAACCCTGTCCCAAACCCCCCCTCTTAAATAGAAGTGCAGGTGTTGATGAGATTATCCCCACTAAATATAGCATCTGCATATGGCTCTAGAATACTCCTGTCCGTACCTTTAATGCTGAGACTACTGGCAGGAATTATAAAGAATGCATATTTGCAACACATGGGTACAGAATCTTTATGAATGTTGAGTAACTTAGCGCCAGTTTCCTCCAACGGATAAGTTTTTCAAGTCATAAGGACACTTTCTATTTTTATTTTGTGTCAAAGTTCTACTTAGATACTTTCAAAATGAATGTTTGCTCTTTGCCAGAGATAAGGAACATACTATATTTTTCTGTTTGAACTCAAATGCAACAAGCTTCTTTGCAGTGTTATTATTTATTTGTGTTCTGTATCCAAAGCCCTTGGAATTATTAAGATAAAGGATAAAACTATAGTGGTGGAAATAAGCAATGAATGGAAGTTACTTCTTTTGAGGTCCTATAACTTCTAGAACTAGACGTGTAATGCTGAAAAGACCTTGTAATTTAATTAGGATTTGGTTTTTTTTACAAGAGTTACTCAAATCTGTTACCCAGTTTATCAGTTTCATTCATCTGCTTTGGCATTATCTCAGCCTCATTGGACCTAATATTTGTATAAATTAAGGAATAGTTTTTTCCCTTTACCCTATATAATTTATGTTGATCAAAAGTTAAATTTCAAACAAATATTCATTCTGGTACAACCAGCATAGGAAGGGAATGTTTGTGTTTTGAGTCAGGTCCACTCCCAGCCTGACTCTGGGTATCTTTATTAAAAGAGAAAAAGAAAAACAGTGTATTTTACCAACTCTTAATCACTTGGATTTTCAAAAGTGAACATCTGAATGATAGATCAGCTATTAGCTTGAGATGCCATGGAATGACCCATAATTCATCTACTCAAAAAACTTGGATGTATACGTGACCAAAACTAAGGAGCTTATATTGTAGCAGGATGTTAGAAAGAGAGAGATTGGAATGGTAGTGTTTTTGGCTGAGCTCCCTTTTCAGATGTAATTGCTGCTTCATTAGAACTTGGAACTGTTCCTATGGCTAAATTTAATCAAATGGTTTAGAATAGTAAGCTGTTATCATCAAAATTCCAGTACAGCTTGGGATCCTGCATCGCTTCCAGTAATTCATTTTCTGCAAAACCAAATGTTACAGACTACTAAATGTGAATTTTGGAATTATTCTTATTTGATGATATTGTGTGAATTTTTTGGATCTGTAATAGTCCCCCAGTTTCTAGGTTCAAAACGCATTCTCAGGTTTAAGTCACAAGTACCTGAGCATGTTTCTTTATAAATTAGACAAATAACATCAATTTAGAATTTCAGTAACAATGTCAAAATGAAAACGAAAAAATGGAATAATATCTGAAAGGTGAAGTCTTGGCATTAGCTTGGTGACATCAATTCTTAGTCACAT
>NC_139540.1:43560019-43565019 GCF_965153285.1 Podarcis tiliguerta
TCTAAGACCAGTATGAAAATAAATAGTCATGGTGTAACTTACATTATTGGCTGTTGTTGTGGGTCTCTGTTGGTCTCAAGAAGCAACGGAGTGCACCTCTGGAGGTGAAGTCAGATAGCTGTGTTAGCAGCACCAAAGTGACTTCCCTGGGGTGCAAGCCTGGGCAGTGTGTATGGAGGTCCTGGGCTGCCCAGATTACAAGACGCTTATCTCAGCCTCGTTGATGTGATCCAAAGGAAATCAGAGCAATATGTTTGGCAGCAGCTTGGCTGCAGGAGTTGCTGGAAAAAGGTGTACAAGGTTCCATCCAGCTATGTTAGGGACTCCACTATGGATTTGTGTAGGATTTATTCCTTAGCCTTTTCTTCTTCCAAAGAGGCTTTTAAAAATAAGATTGTGCAAGGTTACTTGAAGAAAGGATGATGGACTTTGCATATTTTCAGTCTATCCTTTAAATTGGCTCATCTCTGAATCTCTTATTTCTGTAAATAGATGCTATCATCTTCCCTTTCGAACTTTATCTGATCCCTGTATCTCTTGGTTTCAGTAAACCAGTAACTACTCAGTGCCAGTGTATCAGATGCAATGTTTCAGTGTTGCTTGACAGACTCTGTTTTGCTTTGTTTTTTCTTTTGCAATAGCACCTTTTTGCCTCAGCACCTATTGTGATATAAAGCTTACTTTACACTAAGACAATTACAAACGAGAAAGAGAATAGATTGGAATTAGGCCCATTTATGAAGAAGGTGGAACAAAAGATTATTCAATAGTCTCATGATCAGAAGGTGTAAAGAATGGGATTAAACATAGTAAACACTATTACACTACTCTTTTGCACTGAGAATGCAACCCAGATTTGGGGAAGGCATGTAACTATTGGGGGAAACAGAGGCCCCACCTAATACAGAATGTGTGCTGAAGACATGGGCATAGCTAGGGATGGACAGCTGGCCCCATCAAATAAATAAATAAAAATACTTAATCAAAAGTACAAATAATCAGAGTATTTGAAATTGAAATGTTTGCTGAGGTCACTTGGATGATGTTGTGGTGCATTCTAGTGATGCAACTGGCAACCCAAATGAGCGATAGGTGTGGCTTCTGCTGACCAATCATGCCGCAAGTAGCTTGGTTCTGGAACAAGACAGGTGGGTGTCCTGTCCCCGCCCCCAACATAAATCCAGGCTATGCCAGTGACTAAAAAGCTTCAACCTTCTCTTCTTCTGCATCAGTTGCCTCTCGTAAGACAAATTCACAGTGTGGTGACATCATGTCACACATTTTGTATAACCAGAAGCTGCTGGTGGGAAAAGAAAAGGAGGTATGGGGATATTTTTAACCCCAGGCGTGGATCCCCCAAAACACCTGGTTCCAGCCTTCGTTAAAGCCAAAGCCAAAACAAGGCTCACTCCATGCAATGAAAATAGTATAGCTTGGTAACAGGAGGAAGAGCAATAGATCATGTGAATTTAGCCAGAGCTCTTATTTTTTATATCCCTGCCATCTCCTTCAGTCTTTCCATTTATATTATTTCAATCATACACATCCACTGAACTAGGGCTACATCCTGTACCCATTCATAGAAAAGACCTACATAGTGTCCCCGTTTGATGATAAGGCAGTACATATTAAAATAGAATTTCTTAAGGTTGATTTGTGTGTTTGGATTATAAGGGGTAGAAACACAGTAATCTCTTCTGCTTATATTTATTAGAACCAATAACCTGTGACCAATCACGTACATTTGTGTGGTTCAAAAACATGAATTGGAAAGGATTCTCATTTGGAAAAGATCATAAATCTGCCACCTCTAATGTAATCTTTACAAGAGCTTTGTAACCAGATAGCGACTAAAAGAGATCATTACTCCTTTTGCCATAATTACAATCATAACACACATTTGATATTTCATAACTTTCTTTTGTTCAGCGGCAAATGCATTATAAAGTGTACAGCGTTAATAAATAGAGGCATAATGAATGCGACTAATTGATTTTGGCAGTCAAAGACTGGCATACTTTTTATACAATAGGGAATCCATTCAAAGAAGCTTAACTGCTATTGAATGTGAGCCTTCAGTGTAATAATAGGATCTAATTTGGATTCTGTTGTATGAGGTGAGTAAGGCAGTGCAAGTGAATACTTACACATACTGTGATAGTGTTTAGTATAAAAACTGTATCCTCATTACTTATAAGCAAGTCTTCTATTTGTCTTTTTTGAATTATGCCAGAAACTGTTGGCTGCACTGTGGAAAAAGCACACGTGAAATGTTACTATTTTTAAATGTCTGAACATGTCGTTATTGCGAATGAGCTTATCTCTTTAGCACTGGACTCAGATTTTCCCTGTGTGAAGCCCTCAAAAAGCAATGAAAATGCTGGGAGACTACACAAAAAGATTAAATTGTATGCCCAAGTGCAGCAACATAGCCCTTTAGCAGGTGTTTAGTAAAAAATTAATTCCTTGAAATTCCAAGGGAGAAGCCTGAGGCTTTATGAGTAGTATGACCAGTCTTACAATCAAGACTTTGGATGGATATCAAAACCAATTTTTGTGTTCTTAGCAAAGTCTTTATAAAATAAACCTACCAAAACGCTGTTGCTGTATATTGAATATTGCATATTAAACTGTATTATTCAGCTCTCTCACACACTCTGTAGGTGTAAGGATGTAGGATACATTTCATATGCACAGAGAAGTCACATTTTATGGAGAGTGGCTCAAGGTTTTTAGCTGATGTAGAGGGGTGAGGTTCCCCCATTGCTTTTGACAATGCCATCTGCCCAAGCAAACTCAGTATGTATCTGGAATCTTCTGCAGCGTCTCAGAGGATTCTGGGATGCATTCTCAATTTGCATGGGGCATTAGCCATGACAGAAGTAGCGTGTAAGCCAAAAGGTGCTGTTTCCAGTGCAAAGAGTACTGTTTGACTTGTGCCATCCTACGTGGGAGCTCACCTTCCTTTTTAATACAGCTATGATTCGCCTTTTGCTATAAAATACAGGGTAATTATGTAGTTTAAACCTTATATTACATTCTTTTTGTATGGTCTAGCAGTAACTGCCGCTAAATTCTTCTGATACTGTACATTCAGTTCAGTGGTTATTCCATAGAAGTGCCAAGTTCATTCTTCTAAATTGATACAGAACTAATCCACAATAATGGTATGTGTGTTGCCACATGGCCTGGGCCACAGCATAACCCCCTTCTCCAATGAATTTGTGTAGGAGGAAGGGGACATAAGTCCCTTAAACTACAAAGTGGCATTAACTGACTGCATTAAAACAGATTTTTATCCTGTAAACACTGGCATACTTTCCATTAGGTATGTGGGCAATTGATTTGCAGAGGGAATATTTTCTTTAATTGCAATTAATTTGCAACAGTAGATATCTTGTTTTTCATAAAAGTAGATTTTGTTTTGTTTTATTTTGCATCGCTGTCTAGCACCACAGAAGGCACGGTGTTCAGATGCAATTAGAAAATATTAGTAATGGAAAGTCAGTCATTTCCAGGCAATGGCCAATTGATTTTCCACCAATCAGAATAGGGAATGAGAGCCTCTTCATTTATTATTACATTATTTATGAGGTCATATTAAAACTGATCATTGTTTCTAGCACTTCAAGTTTGTGAATAGCATCTAATCGCTACGTTGACAGAAACCGTAAAGCAAAGTAATCTTTGCAAATTGTCCAATGAATGCCATCTTTGATTATTATACTGGCACTGTAGGAATAATAATAATAATAATAATAATAATAATAATAGTAATAGCAACCTTTTTAGAAAACATTCCAAACATTGTCAGCAATACCATGCTCATTGGGGTTTTCTTCCGCCAAAGGCAAAAAAATAAATTAATTAAACTGCTTTAACTAAAACATCTCAGAAGCCTGGTTGCAACATATCCCTTTTGCATTCTCTAGTGGCATGTCATTCTGGTATGTATGGAAACACGAATGATCTGGGACATGAATGAAAACATGGCTACTTCCCAAAGCATTGTCTCTATCCTATGTGGTTCCCGTTTCCATATATTAATGGAGCTGGAGAGAACCAGACTGTGCAGAAGCAGCTCTCATCTGTCAGTGGTCATGTATGTATAGGGATTAAATTGATCTGTGCTGCAGCACAGCACTGCAGGTTGACAAAGGCTCGAAGAGGCAAGTCACAGGTTTTTGGTTAAAAAATGGCTACAATTTGGTTCTGCAACAAATAGAAACTTCAAATACAGTGGTACCTCGGGTTAAGAAGTTAATTCGTTCCGGAGGTCCGTTCTTAACCTGAAACTGTTCTTAACCTGAAGCACCACACCACTGGAGCACGATTTCTGTTCTCATCCTGAAGCAAAGTTCTTAACCCAAGGTACTATTTCTGGGTTAGTGACGTCTATAACCTGAAGTGTCTGTAACCCGAGGTACCACTGTACACGTGTATTTCACTCCCATCCTGGTTCAGAGCCCTGTAGAAATCATCACTTACTTTCTGTCTTCCCGCCATGCCCATCTTCCCTGCAGCTTGCATTGTATGACATGAGCTTTGAGGCAGGTAAAGCTGTAGCTGCAGAGGAACTATCAGGAGGCTTCCCACTGGTTCCTCCCAAGTGGTGCTTGCACTGGGCGCTTTTTAATTTGTTACCAAATGCAAGTTCTGTTGGGAGCTCCCAAGTGCAGCAGGTGCCTGCCAAAAGTATGGTTTGCGTTTGGTAGGAATATTTACATTCAAGCTGGGGAAAGATTTAGGGTGCACCCCAGTTCCCTAAGTCTCCTCCACCCCTGGTTCCTTCCCAAGCAATCTGAGGCCTTGGCTGCCTTTACTCTGCTCTCTTCATACCTTTGCAGGTTCTAGGAGACCAATAGGGAGGGGACCTGGTCACAGCAGGCAGAAGAAACCCCCTGGCTTCTTTAGCAGCCTACCTCACCTCTGCCTCTCCCCCCCCCCCAGCCTCCGCTTCTGCCTCTGATTCTGAACTGCCCTCTGCCACAGACTCTTCC